>NC_080540.1:138401919-138701919 GCF_028640845.1 Ahaetulla prasina
AAGATGGCTAAAATGATGCAGCACTTTGGGTGAAGTTATGCTTTTTGGGAACAGAACCAAGGGTGATGAAGTTAACTTGAAGGGATCATATAAGCCATTTAGAGCAGGGGTCCCCAACTTTGGCAACTTTAAGCCTAGTGGACTTCAACTCCCAGAATTCCCCAGCCAGCTTTGCTTTGTATTCTTTGTATTCTGGGAGTTGAAGTCCTCCAGGCTTAAAGTTACCAAGGTTGGAGACCCCTGATTTAGAGGGAGGTAGTTGATTGAGTAATAACAGATCCCACCTCCCCCCACTCTGGCTCCCGTCCTCCCCAGGTGTCTTCGGATTTAATGTCAGATTTTAACTTTTTATGTTTTAACGATATATGTAAACTGTAAGCCGGCCAGAGTTACCCTAAGGTAAGATGGGTGGATAATAAATTTAAACAAGCAACCAAACAAATTAAATAAATAAATAAACCTTAATTCAATATGTTGTGGGCCTGCCATCCAAGCTGAACCATTGCTTTGTGATCTAAGGTTCATTCATTCCTTGCTCCTTTGGCTATATTTAAATTTCAAGGCCAATGCTTTTGTGGAAAAAAAAAAGCTTTTTTTGCAGGTTTCAGTCATGGAGATAGAGGCTATTCAATTCAAAACGTGCAGGTGAGGATCATGTGGTGCCACAGACTTGAAATGTGCTCGAAAATGATTGATAAGCTGGATTGGGTGGCTGCAATCGGCAATAATTTATTTCATCTCCTGTTTCTCAGCCCTCAAGGCTATGAAGATAACCTCAAAACAGTGAGTCAAGCAAATAGAACCTGTTTAAACTTGCCGAAGAACCAAAGACTTTTGTCCACTAATTAAACAGGGGAACAAAACGGGATTACTTCTTTTTCTCTCAAAGGGCCTTTGGTGATACCCATTTGGCAATTTGTGAAATGGGTCACTTCTTGGTTTGTATAAATCTCAGGACCGTTTCTGGGCAGTTTGACTCAAAGGGATCCAGCAGAAAGGAAGAGGAGAAGGAGAGAAAGGGGGAGCCCCACTGTTGCTAAATGTGTGCAGGGGAGATTATATGGGAAAAGTGTATGGAATAGTTTAAGAGCCTTTTGTCTAATAGACACATTGACCTTTCTCTGCAGACATGTACAACAAAAGGACCCCTCCCCTCCCTGGAGGCCCCTGAATCATCCTTTCTCATTGCTTGGGCTTTAGATGAAAGGTATTTGCATGGAAGACAAAAGCTTCCAGTCAATTGCTTTATTTCACCTACAGAGCAAGAATCAATAGCAATGGACTTCTTTTAGTCAGGTAAGGAATGCCTCCCACTCTTATTTCCCCCTAACTGAAAAAGGGTGTTCCTTTAAAACAAGAAAAGAATGGGAACCAATCGGAAGTAAGGGAAAATTTGGAGAACAAGTTATCTCTTTCAGCACTAATCAGTTTAGCCTCCTGGCCCAAGAATACAATTCTACCCAATCAACTAAATTTAATCCATTCCTGCCAAAAAAACCCAACAACAACAACTTTCCATAAACCATCTCCATTTTAATTGCCTTGGACATCCTCTAGTCCGGTGGAACCTCATTTAAATGGAGTTAATTCTGACATTTGGAAGCAGCTTGTAGAAATACTTTCACTGAAACCACTGAAATCAAACCAATGTTATTTAACATCTGCACAGATCGGGTTTTTTCCCCCAGTCTAAATTCAGTTTCACTCAAGTGAATTCAAATAATCTGAAATAAAACCCAATCCCAAAGACTGGTGCTAAAATATGAGGTGACTCATATTTGGGTGGGTGGAAATGATCTGAATGAGTAACGCTACAGGACTCAATAACTTAAGTCACACAAAAACATTTGTTATTTTGATATCCTGTTTTTATCTGCTCTTTCCATTTTCAGATATTAAATCTTTGGACTTCAAATCTTTTGTGGCTGGCCAAAGAAATCGTTTTGTGACTAACCATAATTCTCATGACAGCTCAAAACTCCCTAATAAGTCTGGGTACTTTCTGAGACAATGGAAATCTTCCGATGAAAATCTTCAAAATGAAAATGGCTTCTCCACGACCAGTAATGTAAACCAAACACTTGTATTAGATTATCCTAGTCATATCTACCTCAGCCGTTATTAGCCTCTTAGAATCTAGCAGTAGGAGAAACAGTTAGTGTGCATTAGCCATTTGAATAAAGTTACTGAAATTTCCAAAGCTAATTGTGATTGGAATTGCCTAATCTTCGGAGGTTTTTCTTTATTTATTCCATTTTTTTCTAGCTTCACACATAACATTTCTTCTCATTTGGGGCTAAATGAGTTACAGGCACTGTCAGAATCATCTCTGAGCAAAGCCAGTCCCACTGTTAGCTGAAACAAAGCAGCAACTTCAGCAGTGGTGACATTCAATTTTTATTTTTACTACTGGTTCTGTGGGTGTGGCTTGGTGGGTGTGGCATGGCTTGGTGGGCATGGCAGGGGAAGGATATTGCAAAATCTCCATTTCCACCCCACTCCAGGGAAAGGATACTGCAAAATCCCCATTCCCACCCCACTCTGGGACCAGCCAAAGGTGGTATTTGCCAGTTCTCCGAACTACTCAAAATTTCCGCTACCGGTTCTCCAGAACCTGCTGGATTTCAGCCCTGAACTTCAGGCAAGGCACTAGAACAAGATAGAAGTTAATTTGGGTGAGGCCATCACCGGATGACATCCTGATTTGTCATCCTGGAACGGATCCCTCACTGCATGGGATGCTGTGCAGCAGCTTGACATCCTCATGATCCATAGGAACTTTGCTCTGTTGGAGTCTTCACAAGAACAAGTTGTGACATGGCCGCTGGCACTGCAACATGATTACTGTCCTCAGGGGCTCTCTGGAGCAATGATTAGAGAGAGGCTGGGTGGGAGAGTGGCTGACTGCAAGGCCAGTAGCACCACCACTGCTACCAGGAAGAGTGAGCGAGAAGAACCATATGGTACGAAGAAGCAAAAGAAGAATTTGTTTCTCCCCTGGCTGCTGATACCAGAGAGTCTTGGAGCGGACAATCTGTCTTCTGCACTCAGTGGTCTTTGTTGTAGGTCTTCCACAGGATGGAAATTCAAACAATGGAAGTTGCCTGGTTAGGAATTATCTGAGGGGAATGAAAAGAGGAAAATTAGAATAAAGACAAAAGAAAATAAGTAGGGTTTTTGAGTGTCTGTCTGGTCCATTTGAGTAAAGCAAGATGGGATAGGAAGCCAAGGAAAAATAGGAGGGTTTTTTTTAAAAAAAAATCTGAATTTAATTAATTATGGTCTGCCTGCTGTTCTGAGTCATTACAGTAAGACTTACTTCTGAGTAGGCATATGTTGAAAATCTTGTTGGAAGAGAAAATAAAGAGGAAAAATGCCATGTGTTTCTTTTCCCTATCTTGTTCATTCATTATGCTAAGCAATAAGGTGGCTTGTTTGCTTTTAGTTTTTCACACTGCGTGATTCCATCATTAAGGTTTGTTTAAAAATCCATGGTTTAAAAAATCTGGCTTAGTGTTATATTTGAACCAGGCCAATTTGTTTTCTCTCACTAGAGAAAAGGATAGAGATGGGATGTGCTGAGTGCAGGGGGGAAATAACTTTTTCCCTGGTCTTATTTTTACAATGCCAAACAAAACAAACAATGTGAATAGGGGCAGGAAAGAACTGTGCCTATTGTACTCAGGTCTATAAGCATGGACTTCATGCCTTCAGATTTTGGCTGCCACCAGCAGAGACAATTGATCCATAAAAGTTGTCCATCTCTCTTGAAAATGAAGGGGACTAGGAAGAGAGAAAAACAAATTACAGTATTTTTCGGACTATAAGACGTTCCGAAGTATAAGACGCACCTAGCTTTTGGGGAGGAAAACAAGAAAAAAAAATCGGTCTCTGCCTCCCAGCAATTTGCCTCCTTGCAGCAAACAGCCTGGTCAGCTTCAGCACAGCCTGATTTAGCACCAACAGCTGATTGGCGGTTTGATCTACCTCTCAGAATACCTCCTATCAGCTGTTCCAGGCTGCGGGGATCAGTGCCGTCCATCACCGCTGCCACTTTTCTCCGCCTCTCCTCTGTACATTCCATTTTTGGCCCATTCCAGGAGGCTGGGATTGTCGCAACCGCCACCTATCCCTACTGCCTGGGATGGGCCATAAATAGGATGCATGGAGGCCAAAAATGGGGCCTGCGGAGGCCAAAAATAAAATGCGCAGAGGCCAAAAATGAGGCATGTGGAGGCGGCAATAGGTGGCAGTGCCGATGGCCGATGCAATCCCACAGCCTGGAACAGCTGATAGGCGGTATTCCAGGAGGCAGATCCAATCGCCAATCAGCTACTTGTGCTATATCAGGCTGTGCTGAAGCTGACCACGCTGTTTGCTGTTTGCTGCAAGGAGGCAAATTGTTGGGAGGCAGAGGCCGAAGGGTGGGGGCTGGCGGGTGGGCAGGGCTTTGGCAACATTTGCTGTATAAGACGCACAGTCATTTCCACCAACTTTTTTTGGGGGGAAGTATGTCTTATACTCCAAAAAATATGGTAATCTTTTTCTTCAGGAGAAAGTGTAGAGGTAGGTTTTGAAGCAGCAGATACTAGTCGATATAGGCACTGAAGAACTTAAGGTGCAAAAATGTAGACTGTATACAGGTAACCCTCAATGTACAAACATCTATTTAGTGATTGTTCAAAGTTACAACCACACTGAAAAAAGTGACTTCTAACCATGTTTTCACATTTACAACCGTTGCAGCATCCATCTAGTCACATGATCAAATTCAAATGCTTGGCAACTGGCAGATATTTATGACGGTTGCAGTGTCCCAGAGTCATGTGATCAACTTTTGTGACCTTCTGACAAGCAAAGTCAATGGGGAAGCCAGGTTCACTTAACAACCATGTTACTAACTTGACAACTGCAGTGATTCACTCAACAACTGGTGGTAAGAAATGGGGAAAAACTCTCTCAACTGTCTTGCTTAGCAACAAAGATTTTGGACTCAATTGTGGTTGTAAGTCAAGGACTATATGTATAGCATGAAGTCTTTGATGCCATAAGAATGAGATAGCAACGTTAAGGATATCTTACATCCTACGGTATAGGTTAAGGAATGCCCAAAAGACTTCAGGCCTTTCCCCCCAGTTTTTACTCTTACTCTGGCATTATACGAGATTCAAACCAGCAATACAACAAACAGTGCACTTTCGAATGCCCAGATGTAGGGCATTCTCTTAGAACCAAAGTCCAACCAGCTTGACTCTTCTCTCATTGCTCTAGCAACAACTTACTATCAGTCCATTTACAAATGGCTTGATAGCCATGCTCTGATTATCATCAGATACCACGTATTAGTCAAGAACAAATCCTAAACGACAGCAAGGGGGCCTAAATGAAGCAATCAGGCCCAACACACTTCCCTGCCTAAGAAGGAGTAACACATGGCTTCACCATGACTAAGGAGATTAATGCTCAATGTCAACTAAGTCAGGGGTCTCCAACCTTGGTCCCTTTAAGACTTGTGGACTTCAACAAGCTGGCTGAGGGACTCTGGGAGTGGAAGTCCACAAGTCTTAAAGGGACCAAGGTTGGAGACCCCTGAACTAAGTTGAGATAGGCAGAACATGTTAAGTTCATTACCTTTGGAATTTTTTTAAAAAAAGGAACAATTACATTTCTGATCTTTTAGTAATACTTAAAAATCTGTTCCCTGAGATAGGCCTATCCTGGATGGCCTGCAAAATTCTAGACCACCAGAAGATGGAAACAAAGTGACTGAATTTTCTGTAGCCATTTGCTACCATCTAGTAGTAATTTGCATATCTGCAGCCAATACCCTCTGCCCTATCTGATGTCATCAACTCATTCTGTTGAATGATCTTCAAAATTACCCTGAGTTCCTTGAAGAAACTCTCCTCATAACGTAACATAATAACAGAGTTGGAAGGGACCTTGGAGATCTTCTAGTCCAACTCCCTACCCAGGCAGGAAACCCTACACCATTTCAGACAAATGGCTATCCAACATTTTCTTTAAAATTTCCAGTGTTGGAGCATTCACAACTTCTGCAGGCAAATTGTTCCACTGATTAATTGTTCTAACTGTCAGGAAATTTCTCCTTGATTAGTTTCCACCCATTGCTTCTTGTTCTACCCTCAGGTGCTTTGGAGAATAGTTTGACTCCCTCTTCTTTGTGGCAACCCCTGAGATATTGGAACACTGCTATCATGTCTCCCCTAGTCCTTCTTTTCATTAAACTAGGTATACCGATTTCCTGCAACCGCTCTCCATATGTTTTAGCCTCCAGTCCCCTAATCATCTTTGTTGCTCTTCTCTGCACTCTTTCTAGAGTCTCAACATCTTTTTTACATCGTGGCGACCAAAACTGAATGCAATATTCCAAGTGTGGCCTTACCAAGGCATTATAAAGTGGTATTAACACTTCACGTGATCTTGATTCTATCCTCAGATAATGAAATGGTAACCAAAACTTCCGGCCCCAGTCTACTGCAGGAAGTCATCCTGAGCTGGACATCCACAGCATCAGAATATTTAACCTCTGAGCCCAGCAAAGCCGTTGAGCCCAACACTGAGCTCTAAGCAATGCCAGGGTTTTCAAAGAGTTGGCAGAAAGAGATACAAAGCTGTGTTGTGAGTGTCAGAGTGCAGTATAGAGCAGGGGTCTCCAACCTTGGCAACTTTAAGACTTGTGGACTTCAACTCCCAATGTTCCTCAGTCAGCTTTGCTGGCTGAGGAATTCTGGGAGTTGAAGTCCACAGATCTTAAAGTTGCCAAGGTTGGAGACCCCTGGTATAGAGCAGCGGTCACCAACTGGTGGTCCGTGGACCACTGGTGATCCGTGAGAAAATTTTGGTGGTCCGCAGAAAAATTATTTGCATTTTTTATATTGCACTAAATACTATTTAAGGGATGGGGCTAGGACATTGAGCTCGGCGGTTCGAATCCCTAGTGCTGCCGTGTAACGAGGTGAGCTCCCATTACTTTTCCCAGCTTTTCCCTGCCAACCCAGCAGTTTCGAAAGCATGTAAAAATGCAAGTAGAAAAAATAGGGACCACCTTTGGTGGGAAGGTAACAGCGTTCCATGCGCCTTTGGCATTGAGTCATGCCGGCCACATGACCACGGAGACGTCTTCAGACAGCGCTGACTCTTCAGCTTTGAAACGGAGATGAGCACCTACCCCGAGAGTCAGCAACGACTAGCACGTATGTGCGAGGGGAACCTTTACCTTTAAATACTATTTAACTTTTTAAAAATTCATATTAGTGGTCCACGGGATTTACAGTTATGAATTTAGTGGTCCCTGAGGTCCGAAAGGTTGGTGACTCCTGGTATAGAGCATTTACCAGTAATTGCAGAAAAAGTCTCCAAAGTTTGAAGATATGAGCATGTGTATTCAAAAAGTCTTTGCGGCAGGAACAATATCTAGTATCGGCCTTTACTATGTGTTTGCAACATGATTGCCCAGTAGCTGTCTTTTGAAACCTTTTCTGTATCTGAATTCTTGGGCCAAATTTCTTTGATTCTGGTGTAGTTTTGTTTCACAAGTCTTCATTCTTCTGTGGATTTCTTCCGGTGTTGTCTTTCTCTCTCCAGCTTTTAAAGCTGACTCATTATTGCCAATGGCATGATATGCAGATCACTATCTAGCATTTTTCTTAGTTTTTTGTGACCCGAGGGCAGGGGTGAAATCCAAAATTTTCCCTTACTAGTTCTGTGGGCGTGGCTTTGTGGGCATGGCAGGGGAAGGATACTGCAAAATCTCCATTCCCACCCCACTCTGGAGCCAGCCAGAGGTGGTATTTGCAGGTTCTCCGAACTACTCAAAATTTCCGCTACCGGTCTCCAGAACCTGTTAGAACCTGCTGGATTTCACCCCTGCCCGAGGGACACACACACATACAGACACCCTCCCAGAATAGGACAAATAGGAGTAGAGGAAAGACAAGTCATCTGAATGTTGAAACTTGCTGGCCTTTTCAGGATGCTCAGACTACAGGTTGCAGCTGTTTCATCTGCATCAGGGGTATCAAACTCGTGGCCCGTGATCTGGATGCATCACACATAGGCCACGCCCACCCCCATTTTAGCGAAGGGGAAGAAAGCTGCAATACGTCACGTGACGACGTGACGATGTGTCATTGCGAGTTTGACACCCCTGAGCTACACCTTCTGCCAAAAGGGGATTTCACTTTCTTACTGAAATAGGGAAATGGGCAGAGGTGGGATTCAATCGGTCCGGGTGAACCCGTAGTGGCAACTGCAGGAGGCTCCGCCCACCCACCCACTAATGCGTGTGCACTGCACATGCGCAGAAGGCGTGCATGCTCACATTTGCGAACCGGTAGGGAAGGTAAGTGAATCCCACCTCATGGGTAAGGAAAAGCAAGCTGGTGTTTGGAGGAAGAAATAGTCCAAGTGTAACTTTGGGCCAGTTATCCCCAGCAATAAATATTTCTGATCCCTTCCAGACTGTTTCTGTCCACAGCTGGTAATTATTTTTCCTTGTCTCTCCCACACATTTGGTTCCAAGGTCAACATTGTTAAGCCCTCACTCCACCCATACCAAACAGAAAACTTTATTACCAGAGGTTGGTGAGCTTTTGTCTCAGTTTATTCCTTGTTTGTTTAAAATTATTGCATTGTCTTTGCAGTTCTGTCTCACCCTGCCCAGCACCATCTGGCATAAGAAAGATCTAAGAATAGCCTTGCAGAATGAGGCCAAGATCCACCTTAATCCAACATTGTTTTGCACAAAAGCCAATCAGATGCCTCAGAGAGGGTTATAGCAACAAGGTCTATGACAAGCTCCCAATGAGGCCAAAATGACCACAGATGAACATTGCTTTCATAATGAGAATGCCACCCTGTGTATTGGTGTCCCGTCATTTAATGTATGGTATGTTAATCTGCAGTGTGTATTTCCCGATGGCGTGGCACACACAATTCAACATTTGCCTCCCTTTGAGCTCCCTATGGACATCAGTGGCTGCAAGCAGGAGCAGAATCATACATTTCTTCCACTATTGCCCTTCTTAGTTGGTTTTTTTGAGATGTGCTGGTCCCAACCAGGAAGTAATATTAGAAGACAACATGCTGTAACTGTCCATCAAGAACATAATAATAACATAACATAATAACAGAGTTGGAAGGGACCTTGGAGGTCTTCTAGTCCAACTCCCTGCCCAAGCAGGAAACCCTACACCATTTCAGACAAATGGCTATCCAACATTTTCTTAAAAATTTCCGGTGTTGGAGCATTCACAACTTCTGCAGACAAGTCGTTCCACTTATTAATTGTTCTAACTGTCAGGAAATTTCTCCTTAGTTCTAAGTTGCATCTCTCCTTGATTAGTTTCCACCCATTGCTTCTTGTTCTACCCTCAGGTGCTTTGGAGAATAGTTTGACTCCCTCTTCTTTGTGGCAGCCCCTGAGATATTGGAACACTGTTATCATCTCTCCCCTAGTCCTTCTTTTCATTAAACTAGACATACCCAGTTCCTGCAACCATTCTTCATATGTTTTAGTCTCCAGTCCCCTAATCATCTTTGTTGCTCTTCTCTGCACTCTTTCTCAACATCTCAACATCTTTGTATCAACTCTCAACATCTTAACAACTTTGTATCAACTTCTGCTGTGAGCAGATATTGCTGTTGTCCAGGGGTGGGCTTCAAAAATCTTAGCAAGAGATTCTGTGCCTGGTTGCTGGGTGGGCGTGGCCATGGTGGGCACGGCCTAGTCGGCCTCCTGCATCATGGCGGAGTGTGTGTGTGTGTTTTTTTTTCCTCCCTGGGCTCCGTAGGCTTTTTTTGAGCCTCCGGGAGGGTGAAAACGGCCTCCCCATGCTCCGGAGGCTCTCTGGAGGCTGTTTCTGGCCTTCCTGCACTTCCAGTAGGCCCATTTTTTGCCCTCCCTAAGCCTCCGTGTGCTCCCTGCACTTACCTGCATCCAAAACGGGCCGCATGGGAACTCCTGGGAGGGACGGGGCAGGGTGGGCAGGGCCAGCCAGGAGTGGGATTTGGGGGTTCTCCAAACTGCACAGCAGCTAGAAGTTCTCCCGAACCCTTGCGAACCCCCAGCAGCCCACCCTGCTGTTATCCCTTTAACGAAGGGCCTGCTTACTAAACTCAAAAGACACATCTTGAAAAAACTCTGGGGCCTACATTGCCCAGTGCACACCCTGAATCTGGTGTGGGCAACTATAGCAATTTTACAACTTGTGGACTTCAGCTCCCAGAATTCTTGAGCCAGCCATGCCAACTTGTACAGCCAACTTGTAAAGTTCTCAAAATTGCCCACCCCTGCCCTGAACAATATGTTCTCCAAATGCTGGTCTGTGAGCAATTTGTGTTGCAGTTAAATGAGTCCATGTGAGAAACCAAATCTTTCTGCTATTGTGTTACATACAGGGAATCATAATTCTATACAGGTAATCCTCACTTAGGTTTGAAGGTTTGAAGTTACAATGGCATTAAAAAAATGTGACTTATGACGTGCTTATAATCGCCTCAGCAGCCCTATAGTCACATGATCCAAATTTGTTCACTTGGCATGTATTTACAATGGTAGCAGCATTCTGGGGTCATGTGATCAGCGTTTGCAAATGAAACAAACAAAATATTAAAAAGTTATGATATTTATTTAGTTACTTACCAAGCACATCTAAATTATATTAAAGTGAGCCAAATATCTTTACAATCCCCAAGGTATGTCACAACTTTTGAGCACCTCTAGTGTTTGGAAATTGAACGCGGAAAAATTTGACATGCCCTAATTTGCAACTTTCCCAGCTGGCTTCCAACAAGCAAAGTCAATGGGGAATGCCAGATTCACTTGTGATTCGCTTAGCAACTGCCGTGAGTTGCTTAACAATCATGGTAAAATAGGTAGTAAAATCAGGTACAACTCACCTCTCTTAGCAACAAAAATTGGCCATAAGTCGAGGATTATATGTAGCCCTTTAGAATGCCATAGCATCAAATAGAGGAATTTGTTGATGGAGGCAGTTAGAAGATTTATAGAATTACAGAATTAGAAGGGACCTTGGAGGTCTTCTAGTCCAACTTCCTGCTTAGGCAGGAAACCCTACACCATTTTAGACAAATGGCTATCCAACATTTTCTTAAAAATTTCCAGTGTTGGAGCATTTACAACTTATGGAGGCAAGTTGTTCCAATGATTAATTGTTCTACCTGTCAGGAAATTTCTCCTTAGTTCCAGGTTGCTTCTCTCCTTGATAAGTTTCCACCCCTTGCTTCTTGTCCTACCCTCAGGTGCTTTGGAAAATAGGCTGACTCCCTCTTCTTTGTGGCAGCCCCTGAGATATTGGAACACTGCTATCATGTCACCCCTAATCCTTCTTTTCATCGACTAGACATACCCAGTTCCAGTAACCACTCTTCATATGTTTTAGCCTCCAGTCCCCTAATCATCTTTGTTGCTCTTCTCTGCACTCTTGCTAGAGCAGGCCTGTCAAACTTGCAGCCTGTGGGCCGGATGCATCACGTACTGGCCACGCTCCCGCCGGGTTTAGCAAAGGGGATAAAGTCCCAATACATGACGTGACACTGCCATGACAACATGAGTTTGACACCCCTGTTCTAGATTCTCAACATCTTTTTTATGTCATGGCGCTGAAAACTGGATGCAGTATTTTAAGTGTGGCCTTACCAAAGCATTATAAAGTGGTATTAACATTTCACGTGATATTGATTCTATGCCTCTGTTTATGCAGCCTAGAACTGTGATGGCTTTTTTGGCAGCTGCAGCACACTACTGGTTCATATTTAAATGGTTACCCACTAGGACTCCAAGATCCCTCTCATGGTTACTACTATTGAGCGAGGTACCACATCTACTGTACCTGTACATTTTGTTTTTCTTGCCTAAATATAGAACCTTACTTTTTTCACCATTGAATTTCATTTTGTTAGATAGCACCCAATGTTCAAGTCTGTCAAGAATCAGGAATCTGATGAAACTGAGCTGGCCCTTGGCTTCATCAGAATTACTAGCAGATTATTTGGATCCAAAGGACCTTTCCAGCTTGAGAGCCAAATGCTGCATATCCGTATACCTTACAGTGAATGTCAAGCGGACAGTGATTACAGACTAAAACTAATGGAATCTAAGTCTGATATTTACATGCATCAAAGGTCACTGTACATGCCACAATATTATTCTTCTACACAAACCTAAAGCTAGGAATGCAAGATGCCAGACGTGCAAAAACAAGCAAAGTTCTTTCAAAGGCGGGTTGTTGTTTTTTTTAAAAAAATTAGACATTAAGAATCATAAGACATTAAGCAAAGTTCTTGAAGTTATTGGGCTGAAACAAAATGCTCTGACATTCTGCAGATATGTTAGGACTGTATTTCCAGCCGACATGTCCCAGCATATCTTTAGGACAGCAAACTGTGAAAGGTTGGGTTAAACTTTCAATATTCTATTACCGTAGAAACTGAAACCCCAGATCAGCATACAAGAACAAAGCGAATTCTAAAAAAAGAAGACAAGAATCTTCTTCATTTAGTCATGAAAAGCAGAAACAGTTAAACAAGGCCGGTGGAATCTGATCATGTTGTTCTCCTTTGTACTTTGTACTTCCATGCAGCTGGAAATTGCCTAGATAAATAGCCACAGGAAAGGATGCTTAACTGTGCCCGGAAAGTGCTTGAAAGATTGCTTAGATTCTGAAAAAGTCTTCTTAGGGATGCTTCACAGATGCCTACGTATTATCTGATATCATCTCATCACTCAGTGACTGTCAGATGGTTGGGTAGCTGACTATTTAAAGAAGTGAAGTCAGGTGATATGAAAGCACTTTGGGTCTGAAGTTTGATCTGTGATGCCTGCTTTATATTTGTGGGTCATCACTTCATTTTTCAGTTATTGAGTGATGAATCAGCATGTGTGAACTCATCTTGAGAAAAAGACAGTGTGGGGATCGTTGTACTTATCTCACAGTTAGATCACAGATATATTACTTTAGAAGAGGGCTGAGGTCAGCTTACTCTCGTTTACTGATACTTCAACTACAGATTTCTAAGTAATGGTTTTTCTAGAAAATTCCTTGAGAAGAGAAAATGAGCCACGCTAGATCCAACCAAAGACTTGTGGTCTGGTGTTCTTTTCCCACAGTTCCTAAGCATATACCTGTCGTAAGTTCTAGTAGGAGGAAAATAACTCTCTTCTGTCCATCTCTGGAGTGACTTGGATTTGGAGACGCGTTGCCTGTGATCCAGAGGTAGCTGATAGCCATCATGTCTACCAGCCACTGATAAATATCCTCCATAAATTTCTCTAATCCATTTTTAAAGCCTTCCCTTCTGGCAATGAATTCCATACTTTAAATGAAACGTATTTCTTTTGTCTGTTTTGTATCTCCCACCATTCAGATTCTATTATTATGAGGAAAGGACATCTTCTCTACGTTCCTTTCATTTACAGTATTTTTACCAAACCCTGTATCATTTTATGAACTTAAACATATCTTCATTTATTATTTCTTTTATTTTCTCCATAAAATGTACAGACACCATGGCCTTTCCTCAGGCAGAAGGTTCTCTATTCTCGTAATACTTTTGGTTGGTTTTTTTTTTAGTAGATTGTTAGGTTTTAGTACCTTTATATTGTCTGGAGATTGGGCAAACAGAAGGTTATATAATACAGGTAGTCCTCGACTTACAACCACAACTGAACCTAAAATTTCCATTGCTAAATGAGACTCTTCAGTGAATTTTGCCCCATTTTACAAACTTTCTTGCCACATTTGTTAAATGAATCACTGCAGTTGTTAAGTTAGTAACACAGCTGTTAAGTGAATCTGGCTTCCCTATTGACTTTGCTTGCCAGAAGTTTGCAAAAGGTGATCACATGACCCTGGGACACAACAACCTGGCTAGTTGCCAAGCATCTGGTTTTTAATCATGTGACCATTGGGATGGTGCAACAGTTGCAAATATGAAAAGTCATAAGTCACTTTTTTCAGTGCCGCTGTAAGTTGAAACGGTCACTAAATGAATGGTTGTAAGTCAAGGACTATCTGTATACAGCCAACACTTTTACACACTGTGCTACAATGCATGTACTAACATTCCCCGGAACAGTTTCTGCTGTTTTAAAACATAAACTAAAGAAATGGTTGTAAGCCAAAGACTGTCTTTACCCTAAATGGCCACACCTTAAATATGTCAAAGCAGGGGTGAAATCTAAAATTTTTCCCTATCGGTTATGTGGGCATGGCTTAATTGGTGGGTGTGGCTTGGTGGTCAGGTACTGGGTGGGCGTGGCCAATAAAAATAAATAATAAAAATAATAAACGAAGTACACAAAACAATAAGAGATACCAAAAACCAACTTTCACACTTTATACACACACAACACAACACAATTGACTCACACACAATGTAAAAGCAGCTGTATTTCACCCAAAATGGCCACTGCAACATGCAGGAACCTCACACAACCACAAAAAGCTGAAAAACTAACTTTCACACTTTACACACACAACACAACACAATACAATTGACTGTCACACACACACAAAATGCCACATACAGCTTTGTGAGATTTTGTGTGTTTGTGTAGTTAGAGTGAAACACTACAGAAACACACCAAATCTCAGAAAGCTGCACAAATATTTTATTTTATTTATATTTTTTAGATAAAAGCAGCTAAATTTAAAACTTCCTTAGCTTTAAATTGCTGTCTAAAAAAAAAATTCTTAAAAAACCCCCAATTAACTATTTTTTAAAGCTCCCCCCCAGTTACTTACCCAATTGGAGACAGGCAGATGGAGTTGCTCACCAGTGAGATGGATTGCAGGCAGGCAGATTCAGTTGGTAGCTGATGCTATTGATTGCAGCAGCTGAAACAAGGCTTAGCAAGCCGGAAAGAAGCAGCAATTAGGCAAGTGGGGCCCGGGCGATTGCATGGGCATGGGTGGGGGCTGTTGTAAGAGGTTGTTAAAAAATGATTTTAAAAGCCTGTGATGATCAGGAAACTCAGCTGGGATTGCCAGAGGAAAAAAAGCTTTTAAAGGGTTCTGACAATCCCAGCTGAGCTGCATGATCATCAAAGGCTTTTTTTTACTTTTAAAAGCATTTTTTCAGGGGAAGAAAAAATGCTTTTAAAAGTAAAAAGAAACTTCTGATGATCACGTGGCTCAGCTGGGGCAGGGGCAGGGATTTTTGCTACCAGTTCTCCGAACCACCCACCGCCATCGCTACTGGATAGGGCAATCCAGTCCGAACTGGGAGCATTTCACCCCAGTGTCAAAGCCTTATGATATTTAGCAGATTTATTTTTGATTCTTTCCCTACTGATTCCTAACCATCAAATTGTCCTTTTGTCATAGCCAACATAAAGCTAGGCTACATCACCCTTCTGTAAAACAAAAGTCCCCAAACCCTTTAGTTCATCAATCTCTTCAGGAAATTTCAGATTATTTATCAACACCTGAACATTTATTATACGGAAATATTTTAATAAATATGACTTTAACTAATGGTACTACGGATAACGATAACAGCAACATAAAGCCTTGGATAGTCCCCTCGACCTTTGGGGTTGATATTGACCACTTTGGGGGACCCTGATCTAAAATATGCTTCCCAGAGGCCCATGCAGCAGATACCCTTCTTGCTTTCTGCAAGGCAGTGATAACAGGATGGCTCCAGTATTTTTTGCTCTAATTGAACTTGCTAATTGTGGGCATTCCATATGTGGATGTATGGTTTTTGTTGTTGGCTTGTTCATTTTTCAATTTGATTGTTTTGTTCTCTTCCTTTGTTGTACACCACCCAGAATCTCATAACGGAGGCAGTGTTTACAAATATTGTCAACCAACCAACCAACGACTTGCGGTATTATAGCAGCAAAGATGGAACAGAGGTGAAGGGCAGTTGGGGAAAAAATTGCCCCTCTTTTACAGTGAGAAAACTAGGAAGAAAACCTCAATGTAGATGTGTAATGATATTTAAATATTTCTGTAAGTCTGAGGCCCTCAACATGGCATGCATGAATAGCATCTGCTTGCCAACAGCTCCCTTGATCCCACTAGGCTCTTTGTCTTATATGACTACTTTTTTTTCATGCCTAGGAAACTCTTTTAATTAAAAAATAAATAATTAGGAAGCTGGCAAGTTGCAAACCACTCCATCTTCAATATTATTTTTAGTCACCAGAAGACCTTGGTTTCTAAGAAAATCCCATGGGCATCTTTAGTAAATAAACTGTAGTGTGTACTTGTAGCCCATGATTTTCTTTGGAAGGATGCTCAGAAAAAGAGGGGGGTAGAGGAAGGGGAGAGAGGGGATGGAAGTGAGAGGGATCATCTGAAAAAGCAAGAGGGACTAGTGATAAGCTGCTCTACTGAGTCTGCAAAACTCCAGGAGACCAATAGAAAGTAGTAAAGAGTAGGTTTTTCTGAATGCAACTGTACCTGCATCCAGTGGTCTTCTCGAATTTTTCGAATTGGTGCTGGCAACAACAGGAACAGGCAATCTTTGCTTTCTGCTAAACTGTTTCTTCACTGTTCACCAGCAATGTGACAGGCAAACTTAATCAACAGGCAATTTTTCCTCCCTAACAATCATATGGTTCAATCATGTCCATAACATGTTCTTAGAATTTCCAGCATATTCACTATTCCAAAAACTTGGACCCCACCCCAAATTCCTGGATCCAGGAAGGGGGGCATACACACAAGGGGGGAAAATGACACTGTAAGATGCTAAAGGGAAGTGTGTCCTACCAGTCCCAAGTCCTAAAATTATGAATCCTAAAATAATAATAGTTATTAAAATGATTAAGAACTAGGCATCATGGAACAAGGTTCACTTTCATCATGTGGTAAAATATTTTCAAATTCTACTAGTTTTAATTCCCCAAAGGATTTTTGGCTACGGCCTCGATAGCCAGCAGAGGTATGGAAGAAGCCATGGTGCTATTCAACATTTAAAGGCTTTCAATTATTTTAATCCATTAGAAAGTCACCCCAGAGAATTCCTGTCACCATGAAATATGCGATAAGTAAGACTCTTCTTTGGAGTTATGAAATTATGCTGTTTACCCAGTTTTAAATTTAATTTTAATATCAATTATCTCTGCATCTCAAATGCTTCAGGGAATCTTATCCCAGAGATAGGAAGTTAATGGTGGCTTCTCAGCACTTTTGCTGGACTGTCAAAATGCTGGTTCAGATTTCACCTCCAACCACCTTCTCTGTCCTGTTCAGTTTATTCCTTTAATTCCAAGAGAGGGATATTAGGCACTCAGAACCATCTGTTTTGCTCATGTCTTGTCTGTCCCTTATGCCAGCTTTTCCCAATCAGTGCCCTTTAAAAGTACTAGCACCTGCAAACTTCCGAAGCCCAATGTCATCAAAAGCAGTGGGGAAAAGTTTCTGATGTAATGGATGGAATAAATCAGGGAAAAGACCTTTATGTTTGGATAAAATGAAAGGCATGAGCATTTCTAAAAGCACTGGGGAGAATTTAGGGGCAAAGTGGGCTTCAAATCGAGCAAATCTCTCAAAGTCTAGATCTTACATTTGACCTCTTTCAATCCATTTCCAGACAAGTGGCTGTCCAGTATCTTCTTAAAAGCCTCCAGCGATGGGAGCACCCACAACTTTTGAAAGACAGCCGTTCCACTGCTTAATAGAATAGAATAGAATAGGCTTGTTTATTGGCCAAGTGTGATTGGACACACAAGGAATTTGTCTTGGTGCATATGCTCTCAGTGTACATAAAAAAAGATACCTTCATCAAGAATTCTAAGGTACAACACTTAATGATAGTCCTAGGGTACACATAAGCAATCAGGAAACAATCAATATCAGTATAAATCATAAGGATACAAGCAACAAAGCTACAGTCATACAGTCATAAGTGGAAGGAGATGGGTGATGGGAACAATGAGAAGATTAATAATAGTGCAGATTTTAGTAAATAGTTTGACAGTGTTGAGGGAATTATTTGTTTATAATAATTCCCTCAACACAACACAAAACAAAACAAATTATTTATTTGTTTAGCAGAGTGATGGCGTTCTCCTTAGAAATTTCCACAGTAAGAAGTTTCTTACTGTTCTTTGAAGAGTTAGATGTCTCTCTAGTGTTGATCTGCTGCTGGAGAAGTAACTAGAGAGAACAAGTTGTGAGCTAGCTTAGTCTGCTGGTGCTGAGAAGGTGCTTATTATCTCTTTGCATATGCATCTCTTTCTCTCAAATTAACTAAAGGAGCACCCTTCAAAGTACTGCGAGCTAGAATGTGTTAATAGCTTTTGGCAACTGATTTCCGGTGACAACAAAAAGCAGCAAATGGTGGCTTGTTTAATATATTGCCGTTGTATATTTTTTATGGCTGAGGGAAAAGTACCATTTGTTGGTCAACTCAAGCCATAAAATATCTTACAGGTGCTAACTGTCAACTTGTCCGAAGTAGGTTTAACTTGCCTGGAGAAAAATAAGCCAAGAATGGTTTAGGATGTTTGCGAAGGAGAGTAAGAATAGATACGGGGGTCGATTAAGCACTTGCCAATATTTTCCTGCATATTTCTACTCCTTTCCCAGGTTGTTCATCTTTAAATTCTACCAGAAATTTGCTGGAGGAAAAGAAACTGAGCATGTCCCCAGGGGGTTGGAGGAGACAACATTAGCAAGAAAAAGCTACAGATAGATGAAGAGTTAATGCTCACTCCAGGCTATTAGATCTCTCTTGCAAATTTCTCCCTCCCCGCTCTGATTACCATTATTTGATTCTTAATGTATAGTTTAGCATTTATCATTATTTGACTCTTAATGTATAGCTTACCATTAGGGAAATGAAATATGGAAAATGAAACTAGATGTATGAATCAAGCCTCCGACAAATAAGGTGGAAACAGCCTTCAACTCTTCTACGATATTCCACATTCTACATTCAGGGACACCTGTTCATTTTGGCCACAATACCTGAGCTGCTGGGCCTGGATCCCGTAGTCATGGGATTTTCTCCCAGGTGCACCTAAACATGGTATAGAAGTTCCTCAGCTGCTTTCATCTCATTCCTAAGCCACACTTTTACCCTGGGTGCAATCTAATGCATTTCAGTGTTGAAGTCAGGATGTGCCACCCCACTCGCCCAACGTCTGTTGGCCACTTTAGATTACTATGGGCAAATCTTGCACACCTCCAATCTTTGGAAATTATGTTCTAGAACTGTGATGTGAACTGCGAACTGAACTGTGACCCTTTGGACTTGACGTCTCAAAAAATTCAGAAAATGTCTACCTTGATTCTTCTGGCATGTCACTTCCTCTCTCTCACACACACATACACACAAACACAGGAAAAAGAGAGAAGTAATTCTTTATATATTCATATTTTTTTAAATAAAAAATATAGTCCAATCGTGTGTGGGATTCCCAGGATCTGCTGCATGCTGCTTCCCTACAAACGGTGTTCTCTTTCTGTTGACAGGCCCTTGTGGCTACCCAAGGCAGCCCTGGATCGCAGGAAGCTTTCATTCTTGTAGCAGAGAATGCTCTTCTGTGGCCTTTGCAGCTTCTGAGAACTGTGCAGAAACACAACCCATTTTCAGACAATGTTTTGAGGCCTCATGAAAGCCCGGCCCTCTCACACAACTTCTAGAGGCTACACGAGAACGTCCCCCTTGCCTTGGCAATCTCCGAAAACAACTTGAGAATGGGGCATGCTTTCCAAAATAGTAGTTGTCGGGGTGATGGTGAATGCTGGTGTGTTACCAAAAACTTTGTGGCATGTCATCTTTGACACTTGTGTCATAGATTCGCCATCGTTGCTCTAAGACTTATTCTGCTTGGGTAGCCAAACACCTCAGTTCTTTTAAAGGAGGCTACCCGCCTGTAACAACCAGGTGTAAATCCCAACTTGGACATATGAATGATCCTGAACTACAGATCTCTGGAGATAGAAATGGAGGGGAGGGTGGATTGCAGGGTAAAACAGGAGAGAAACAGCTCTTCCTTGCTTCAGGTTGCAACCTTCAGCCGTTTTTCAGCTGTTCAACTCTTGTTCAGCTCCTGCTGAAAATGGGCTTACCAGGAAAATGCTAAACCCTAAATGCTATTAAAAAAAACCCAACAAAGAGGCATCATACGTATGCCTGACAGACCTTGAGAAGTGAAATAGAAGAGAGCTTTCCCACTCTCTAGAGCACAGTGCTCAGCTGCGTCTCTTTTAAACATGGCTTCAATGTTTTCCCCGAAAGAGTGGTAAACCCACATTCAAAAGCCATCTGAATATGAATGCCTCCTTCTTTCAGAAGAGCACTAAACCCTTGTTTAAAATTAGTCCTCTAAACAGCTGGCAGGCACTGGGGGGGCAGCCCCCCCCAGAGGAGAAGCAGGTCTCTCTTTCTTCACCCTGCATCCACACAGACTCCCATATCTGCCAGCTGTTTTCTAGACTGTACGACAGATCTTGATAGATTGGCTTCCCCCAATTCCATTGCATCAGAGCTTTGGTGGGTAAAAGTGGGTAAAAAGTCAATTTCTCCCTTCTCCCACTACCCCTCCTAGCTGTGTTTGGGCAGTTGCTGCCCGGCCTTCACCAGCACAGCCTCTTCTGTTTTCCCAGGCAGCTTTTACCATCCCCCAAATCAGCTGCCTCAGCATCACATCTTGACAAATGGCTCCAGCTATCTTTCAAAACTCATTTCCTCTCCAGACCACATTAAAGAGCCTGATTGGTGGGCATTTCCTGCTGGCTGGTGATCACGGGGAGGTAGAGAGAGAAAAATAAAGCCAGTGGAATCCATCCGCCCCTTTTCTTAATTTGACCTGTACAGAATGAATAGAATACTTCCATTTGGTATCACAATCACAAGATAGAGATTGGCAGTTGGGATGGGAGCAGCATATTTTATACCAGTATCGTTTTTCTGCCACTTCAAGGATGGGTGAGTAGCACTTTAACTTGGTTGTATGGAGTAAGCCAATGGTATCCCCCTCCCCCTGTGCAAGACAAGGTCATTTGTGCAGACATAATTATTGCCCATCTGGAAGAAATAAGAAAGTCCTTATTCCCCATTCCAGGCAAAAGGGAAATAAAATATTTCACCTGCTTTCTTTCTATGGTTCATCTCCTTATTTCTCATCGTCTGCCATTTCTCTGCCTATATGCAGGAAAAAAATTCCAGCAATTTCTATAAGGGAGAAGTGCAAAGCCCATCAAGCCACCTTTCCCTCCAAAGGCCTGAAACAGAAGTTTATTTAGTTAATTCAATTATTTTTAATCCTGCTTTTATTCTTTCTATAAATAACTCAAGGTGGTGCTTTTATTCTTTCTATAAATAACTCAAGGTGGTGCGGATACCTTACTCTTTCTTCCTCCTATTTTCCAGAACAAGCATGTATGGTGAATTGGGCTGAGGGTGATTTGCAAATGTGGAAGCAGACACTTGAAAGCTATAGAAATCATTCTTTTCTTTCTTCCCTTTCTTTCTTTCTTTCTCTCTCTCTTCTCTCACTCTCTCTCTTTTTTCTTTCTTCTCTCTCTTTCTTTCTCTTTTTTCTTTCTCTCTTCTCTCTTTTTCTTTTTTCTTTCTCTCTTCTCTCTTTCTTTTTTCTTTTTTCTTTTTTCTTTCTTCTCTCTTTCTCTTTTTTCTTTCTCTCTTCTCTCTCTCTTTCTTTCTCTTTTTTCTTTCTTCTCTCTCTCTCTCTCTTTCTTTGTATAGTCTGATTGCAGAGGTCCAGGGCTGCTTTCAAATAGATGGGAACTTCACATGCCAGAGACAAAATTGATTACAAAATAAGGTGTTGAAAGATCAGTTGACTTAATAAGAGGCCTCCTGCTTTGAAGAACTTTTTGTCTCTTCCTGTAACAGCAGCAGCAGCAGCAGCATTTTCACCACCAACCTTATACTTAGCAATAACAATGAATGAACTTACGAGAGGTCTTTATTTCCAAAGTCCTAGTGAAGGGACGTTTAAGAGACAGCAACTTGTTTTTATTTTGTTTTTTTAAAAAACCAGTTAGCAAGTTTCTTAGCCAAACTCTCCTCCATATGGGTTAGGACTACAAAACTCATAGGGAACTTTGGGAGTTATGCCATCCCAGACATCTGGAAGACACCACATTTCCAAAAGCAAAATTAGTACATGAGGTCTGTCTTGAGAAGGAGACTTCCCAAGTTGCAATTACTGTGATTATCTATGCTGCACATGAAGTCATAAAAACAGCCTGTCTCTCTCTGGCTTCAGTCACTCAGAACTCTTTGCTCACTGGAACTTTCATAACCACAAGAAATACATGAGCTGGATGACTGTGGCCGGCTTGTGGTCTTGACTGATTGGCTTGACCTGTAGTTGACTGCTGGGACCGGACTGGATGACCTATGCTTTTGACTGGCTCTACGATTTCTGGTAAGGCTTCCTGCTCTGACTCTTTGCTGGTCACACCCTCCTGGAATGAGCCAGCTGGCTTAGCCAGCAATATGTTTCCAATCGCCTCCTCCTTAAGCCTTGAAATCCAAACCATGTGTTATCTGCTCACCTGCAACTCATCAGCCCCAAACTACTGAATAAATGTGTCCCATGCCTCTGTGCTTGTCTCACCCCACCCCAATGCTGGCTCAGCCCTTTCCTCCCCCAGGCCCGGTCTTCACCATGTGTGCCAGGCTCTGGCAGCTCCCAAAAAGCATGGAAAGGGACCGTAGCACTCTGCTTGGCAAGGTTTCCCTACAAGACAGCTCTAGGAAAGGGCCTGGAGGAAATCCGGCTGCCTTCCAAGGAAAGCAGAGGATCCAGCCTTCCATTCCAAGGAGCTGCCTCTGCAGGAGAAATGTTTCCAGCAACCTCTTCAGCAGGGATGGCTCATGGGAATATTGGCCCCAAGGATGATTGCTAATCATGTAGGATTTTCGGTCTGACCAATAAAACTGCACCGCGTGAGGTAACTAGTGCTGAAATTTGAAAAGCCAGCAGGCTCTAGTGCGGGGCAGATTCCATTCTTAACATATTCCAGATTCTGCCCTGACTCATTTCCGCCACCCCCATCCGTGGGGAAGTCAGGCTTTTTTTTTTTAAATTAAAAAATGGAACAATCTCAGCCGTAAGCATAGGCAGGAGGACGACTCGGATCCCTGCTAGCTCTTGGAACACACAAAATAGGGGACGTCACAAGCTCAATTCTGGTGAGCCGGATCCTTCATTCTCCACACATGCTACTTCCAAGAGTTTGTCTTAGCAGCAATTCTCCAAGAACTTGGACTTGAATTTGTCCAGCAATACAGAGGTTGAACCAGGGACCTTCAGAATGGAGAAAGAGGCCCTCCTCCATTGCAGGCTCAGCTGCAAAGAATGGTGCATGACACCAGCAATCCCTTTGCTGTGAAGGCTGTCTTTGCACCAACAAACCCTGGTTTGGTGAAAGGGGGCAAAGACCAATGAAGCATTGGGGTTAAAGTAATGGCTAGGGGGAGACCCATCCAAGTCTCATCAGTCTAAAGGTTCACTGGATGACTTAAGGCCAGCCACTTTTTTCAGTCTAACCCACCTCGTAAGAGTATTGGAAATGAAATAAGACAGCCCTTTCTATATAACAGTCTTGAAGTCCCAGAGGAAAAGCAAGATTAGAATGCAATATTAAGATGATAAGATAATAAGATAAGGTATTTGGCACAAGCTGAACACAAACAGCTATATACTTCATTACACAAAAAAGATCAGGCATATTGATTTTGATTATAAAGCAGAAATATGAAAATGTGGCTCAATGCTATTTTTAAAATTTACCACCTGACTCCGGTAATGACAGTGGAATCTCCAGACAAATTCCGAAGCAGCAGCAAATATGTCCAAAAGGAAGACTGATGGTTTGCGTAAATAGGTAAACAACAACACACAAAGGATCTCAGCTGGTGGCTGTGGCCATAACTCAGGGTTGCCTTCCACCTATGGCCTCTAATCTTCTGCATGTGCTTGGTACTCAGCCCCATATCTTATTTCTCTCCCTCTCTGGTTAGAAGCAGCCCACTGCTTCTGAAAATGTACATGGACATTTTCCTATAGGATTCAAGTTGGACAAGCAGCTTGTTTAAACATGCGCTCCCAAATTCCACTCCTATTGCCTCAGGCAACATGGCCAGGAACAAGAAAATGAGGAAATTACAGCTTAAAATTTCTAGAAGACACAACAATCCCCTTAATGGATTTAGGAGTATTGCTAGGCACAGCTTTAATAATTATTGTCTAATATTTCATTTGCTAGGGAAGCTGGGTGCTTGCTATCAAAAGCTGACCCAGTGGCTGCTGGATTTAGGAACCAATCATTAGAGAGGCGGGAAAAAGACCTTGGCAATAAGGATCATTTTGTTTCAAGAAAAAGATAATATATATTTAAAATAAAAATAACAACTTGGGCATCAGCAACTATGTGCATTTGTTTGTTTGTTTGTTTGTTTATCAAATTTATATAGCTGCCCATCTCACAGATGTGACTCTGGGCAGCATACAATAGAAACAAAACGATTAAAAACCAATTAAAACATACACATAAATGAAACTAACTGGAAGAGCATGCATTCAAGTGTACACACAATACAGTCATTTCCCTATTTCCATAGGATCCACTAACAACTTTTAAGAGATTTCAGAAATTTGATAGGATTGGGTTTAATCTCAGCAGAAAGATGTGCAAAGGCCCTCCTAGCCACCACTGCCACTTGCTCTTTGAGTAGGAGTTGTGAGTCCAGAAGGACACCCCCCCCCTCCAGATGGCACAGAGTCTCCTGGGGACAATGCAACTCCATCCAGCACAAAGAGAGTAAAGTCCCAGATTGAGAAGGCCTTAAAATCCAAAGCCCGCTCAGTGTTGCCAGGATTCAGCTGAAGCCTGTTGTTCTCTACCCAACTCCCCACAGCCTCCAGGCATCAGGACAGGACATTGGTAGCATTGCTTGGTTTGCCAGGGGCAGAGATGTATAATTGGCTATCATCAGCATACTGATACTTTACCCCTGTGGTGGTAGATGATCTACCACCTTCATGTAGATCAGTGGTTCTCAACCTTTATAGTGCTGCGACCCCTTTAATACAATTCCCCACGATGTGGCGACCCCAACTGTAAAATTATTTTCGTTTTGAATTTATCGCGCCTGAAGCCATATTGGCTAGTGATCTGAACTGCTTGCGATTGCCTTGAGGATGGAGGCATTAAAGCGGAGACTCCTCCCCTATTAAGTTTATCGCGCCTGAAGCCAGATTAGGCTAGCGATTGGGAGTGATTGGAGCTGGCTTGAGAGGGAGACATCAGAGCAAAGATTTCTCTCTTTTTTAATTCATCACGCCTGAAGCCAAATTCGGCTAGCAATTTGAAGAGCCTGCAGCTGGCTTGTGGAGTCAACCATTGGAGCGCGATTCTTTGATTCACAAGTATACTTCCCATATTTCCGATGGTCTTAGGTGACCCCTGGCAAATTGTCATTTGACCCCCAATGGGGTCGCGACCCACAGGTTGGGAACCACTTTCATGTAGATGTTAAAAAGGGGAGATTACCCAGCCCTGTGGAACTACACATTTTAGTGGCTGAGGGAGGGCCTCTCGCTCCCAATCAAGGCCAACCGGGATCAACTTTGTACAGAGGAAGAAAACTGGCACAATACAGTAGCACCCACTCCCAACCCCCAGAGCTGATCCAGAAGGATCCCCTGATCATGGCCAGCTATTGATCCCCCATCTTTCCCCCTAAAAAGCCATGTGAAGGAGGAGACACAGAAAGAAGCATCATCACCAATCCACATTGATGCTAGGCCCGTCTGCTACTCCCCTGATCTCCTGGCTACCTTATATAGGCAATGTGCACGGTGGCAGTGGATGATGTGAGCTGTAGTCCAATGCCTATGGAGCGCACTAGGACAGGGAAGGCTGTCCTAACCAGAAAAGCCTATGCTGGGGTCAGATGAATTAAGAGGCAGCTTCAGCTCAGCTCTTTTTTCCCTCTCTTGCTCGAGAGGGCTGACAAATCATTAATTTTTAAGCCGTCTTCTGAGACATCTTTCTTTCCCTCCCCAGCCCCCCAAACCAATCTTTTTATTTACTTTTCAGCCCCAGTTAAAGGTTAACCTTATTTAATGCTTGCATAGCTTTCAGTAAATTAACATCTAAGCAGGTATTTTACGCAGAGCAATGACATACACTTCCCTATTGTGTGTTCTGCTTATGCAGGATTTCTGACTGGAATTTTTCTTGCGCTCCCTTCAGTATCGCCTCCCATTCATTCTTGCCGGTTCCCACCCACCCACCTCCCCTCCCCGTCTGCCCAATCTCTCCAGGCCTTGTGGGAAGAAAGGTGGGCAGCAACCCCATTTCACTTCCCCTCGGCCAGATATGAGTCTTCTTTGCAAGCTGACAGGGGTGGCTACAGAAGGTGATCCTTGGTTCACTTTCCCTTTCTAGCCCTGGGCACTGAAACTTTCTGCAGAAGAGTTCTCTCCCTCAACACATCACTCATCAATATATATTTTTTTTGCTTTGCTTTCAGAAAATTGGCTGGTTCTTTTAGAATCCTTTTGGGGGCTTTCCATCCTCTCTTCCAATCTATTTCGAGAAATCATCTTTTCCCATACATCATCTTGAAAAACACCCTGCACAATTTAAAATGCATGCATAATTTCCTGCACTCCTAACTTCTCACACCCAGGAATCAGCTACTGGTCTATCTGGTCTGAGTTTCATAAACCGTATGACCCCGAGTACCTGAACATTTTTCTCCCATCAGAATTAGAAAAAGAACAAGTAAGGCTTGCAACAACAGCTTACATTATACAGAGAACGCCTCTGCAATCTTTCAGCAAGTCAGCAACACCCACTCCTGGGATACCCCATTTCATCCTCCTATTTTATAGGTTGTCCTCGACTTACAACACTCCGTTTAATGACTGTTTGAAGGTACATTGGGATTGAAAAAAAGTGACTTGTGACTGTTTTCACACTTAAAACTGTTGCAAGTATCCCCATGGTCCCGTGGTCAAAATTCAGACACTCGCCAACTGACTCGTATATATGACAGTTCTCGGCTAATCTGATCGTGTTTTGTGACCTTCTGACAAGCCAAGTCAGTGGGGAAGCCAGATTCATTTAACAACGGTGTTCCTAACTTGACCACTGCAGTGATCCACTTAACAACTGTGGCAAGAAAGGTCGTAAAATGGGGCAAAAATCACTTAATTGTCTCACTTATATTTGGGTTCAATTGTTGCAGTGGTAAAATGTAAAATTTGTTACTACCGGTTCTGTGGGCATGGCTTGGTGGGGGGAATGTAACTGGGTGGGTGTGGCCAATTTTTTAAAAAAAAGTTTTAAAAGCATATTTTCTACAACCTCTTCAGCCAAAGAGGTTGTAGAAAAAAAATGCCTTTAAAAGGCTCTGATGATCCCAGCTGAGCACACAATCATCAGATGCTTTTTTTTACTTTTAAAAGCATTTTTTCGGCCGAAGAAAAAATGCTTTTAAAAGTTAAAAAAAAAAACACCTCTGTTGATCGCGCATCTCAGCTGGGCATGGTGGGTGGGCAGGGATTTTGTTATTTTACGGGGGAGTACGTTTTTTAACATTTTGGGCAATTAAATTAGTTTTTTAAGGGATGTTTTAATTATTGTGTGTATTTATATTTTATCTGCCTGTTCACCGCCCTGAGTCCTTCGGGAGAAGGGCGGTATACAAATTAAAATATTATTATTATTATTATTATTATTATTATTATTATTATTATTATTATTATTATTATTATTATTATTATTATTATTATTATTATTATTATTATTATTGCTACTGGTTCTCCGAACCACCCACTGCCATCGCTACCAGATTGGGTCATCCAGTCCAAACCAGGAGCATTTCACCCCTGAATTATTGTCATAAGTAGAAGACTATCTTTATTTTATACTTACTTAGTAGAGGAAATATCTCTATGGGAATAGTTTTGCCATTTTTGGTGTGGTTAGTGTTGTTGCCGATAGGAAAGTGGGGCTGCATAACCCTTTATGGCAGGGGTTTCTAACCTTGGCAACTTTAAGATTTGTGGTTTTCAATGCCTAAAATTCTGGGAAATGAAGTCTTAAAGTTGTTAAAGTGGTTGTTAGGCACCTCTGTTTTAAGGGGCTCCACAACCATCCTACCTACAAGGCAAGCTTCTTGGCCAATTGAAAGAAGAAACACCTATTGTCATCAGGCTTCCCCTCCAGGAATTAGAAATGTGAAGCAGATTTTTTTTGTTGTTGTTGTTGAATGGAAGAGTTAATGCATACTCTCCTGATTTTGTATGCTATATGGCCAGCATAGCTGCCACAAATGAAGCTGGCCACAATGCAGAGTTGTACAATGCACAGATCCTGAACACCTAAAACTAAAGAGGTTGTTTTTCAAAAGCTATTTTTATAAGGTAAAAGGGAAAGAGAGAAAGAGAGAGAGAGCATGAAGCCAGAGCTGAATAATCAGACACAAACTTAATTCCTACTTTACAAACTACTCTTTGAGTCACACTTTTAGGAAATACAAGGTCTTTGACTATTAGTAGTTTGGGTTGGTAGTTTGAGCTCCGAGCTTGGTGATTCGGTTGCAAATGTTTCACCCCCGATTCTTACCACCGGTTTGCCCCATGTGCACACACTTGCTTCGCGCGCATACACCTGCGCCTTCCGCACATGCACCCAGCAATCCATGCATGTGCTTTGCTTGCGCACACGCCTTCCACGCATGTGCCCAGCTTCGAAAACGTGGCTACGTTGGATGTCTTTATGCTGGGGTGGGTGGGCCTACCCGCAATCTCCGCTACCGGTTTGTCCAAACCAGTACGAACCAGCTGAATACCACCATTGATCTTCATGCAGTTCTCCTGAAGAACCTTGTATTTATCTTTTTGGTCTGAGTTCCGAGCTTGGTGATTTGGTTGTAAACATTTGGTCCCCGTTCAAGGAGACATCTTCAGTGCACTTTGGATTGTGCTTATTGGTGGGGGGGGGCACTTGCCTTTAAATACCTTTCTGAGTCCTGGTCTGATTTCGGGTTGTGTGATTGGCTGGTCGTGACATTGACCCAATCTACCAGCCACTTAGAACAAAAGAACAACATCAACCACGATCCCAAAAGCAGCATTTAAAGACCAACCAACAACCACGCTGCCAACCAATTTATAACTTGACAGTTCACAAGAAATCAGACCACATCTCACAAATCAACCCGAAACCAGACCATGACATCATCAGAAGGCATCCAAACAACAACGCCAGCATTAATTTACATCATACAGACGGGACTTATAACCAAGGACTATGACTCAGCAACTATAGTTAGCCAATCACACAACCCGAAATCAGACCAGGACTCAGAAAGGTATTTAAAGGCCAGTGCTCCCATAGACAAGCACAGACCAAAGTGTACTGACGATGTCTCCTCAAATGGGGATGAAACATTTGCAACCAAATCACCAAGCTCGGAGCTCAAACCAAAAACATAAATACAAGGTTCTTCAGTTGAACTGCATGAAGACCAGTGGTGGTATTCAGCCGGTTCATACTGGTTCAGGCAAACTGGTAGCAGAGATTGTGGGTGCCCCCCCCGCCTGCCTCCCTGCCCCCCCACCCCAGCATAAAGACATCCTATGTAGCCACGTTTTCAAAGCTGGGCGCATGCACGGAAGGTGTGCGCGTGAGCAAAGCACATGCATGGAAGGCCAGGTTCATGTGTGGAAGGTGCGCATGCATGCATGCGTGTGAAGCAAGTGTGTGTGCGTGGAGCAAACTGGTGGTATCACCGGTGATATGTGAATCCCACCACTAATGAAGACGAACTATTGAAGACCATCCTCTTATTGATTGAAGAACCAGAAGAATGGGTGACCCTAAGCCAGACTGAGTTATGCAAGACAGAGTTTGAGATGGATATTTGAAACCATTATAATTGTATCTCAGTTTGAGAAAATCCTTATCTATAACACTAGGCAGTTTTTCTATGACTCAGTTGAGCCCTTTGATGGTAGACTGAGGCTGTAAAGGGCTTCGGATTCCAAGGCCAAAATATGCTTTGAAGTGCATGGGGTGCTTCTGTAACACCTGTCTCCAACTCCTTGAAACAGCTGTGACTTTTCCCAGGAAATACATGGCTGCCCTTTGCAGCTGCAGTGTGAACCCAGGAAATTATGTGTTTGGAGTTTCAGATGGTGTATCCTCATGTAAACGACAACCAAAAGATTCAAATTCAGCCTTAAATGGATCTTAGTCTAAGGAAACTTCAAGGCCTTTTGGACAGGTGTATGACCTGGTCCCCCCTCCCTTAAGTGGAAGGTTTGTGGTTGGAATTCCTTTACTGCTTGCTCTCCAAAAAACCATGAATTGTCAGAAGATACTTTAACCTTCTAATTTTGAATACGAAATAACAAAGCTTGAAATAGCCAGAGTTGTAAAAAGAGGAGAAATGAAGAGAGCATTGCTTTTTCCTCAACAAAGAATAAAATATAAAAAACAAAAAGAATTTGGGAAAGGAAAAGTCAGGAATAAAGAGTTGCAAAAAGTAAAAAAAGTAAAAAACAAACCAACCTGACTTTCTTTGATATAGTTACAAATCTAAAGTACTTTTAACCTTTTGCTCTAAAATTCATAATTGTACCCACTGCTTCTATAATCATAAGCAGTTCTAATTGACAAATTCCATAATCAGAGTTTCATTTCCTTTGGTTTCAAGAAAACTGTCCAAAAACATCTTCAATGTAGAATGAAATATTTTAGAAAATTTTTAAAAAGGCAGAATATATTTTCCTGGATGAGAAATGGAGAAACATGTTTTAAAGACAAAGCAGCTCCCTGCAACTTCCTGCCACCCCCACACCTTGTCAATGGGCCATTAAAGCCTCAACCAAGCTCACTCATTTCCCCCCACCTTTGTCAACCATCATTTGCAACACAATAGAACAGAAACTCACCACATGGCAAGGCTCAAGCAAGCTTGAGAGACAACCTACAACATTAGCTAAGACCCCTAGACCACCTGGGAGTCTGACAACCAATCAGGATACTCTTCCTGTGCTCCAGAAAGTTCAAAGCTCAGAAAAAGCATAAAGCCAGGGAGCACACAGGATCTCAGCCCTTTTTTCTGTTCAGGATCTCAAGCCATGTGATCCTGACCACCATTAAACCATCTTTCCAAGCAGTCTCCATGTTTCCAGTGTCTTTGTCCCCACTTGGAACTGAACCCAGATGGATATTTCTTCCAACAATTTCAAGAAAACTGTCCAAAAACATCTTCAATGTAGAAACAAAGCTAGACAAACTCTTTTTTTTTCTAATCAAAAGAAGAGTTGCAATGAAAAACGCTTTCTTCTCATAGTCTCATCGAGGAATACCCGAAGGTCTAGCATGGTTCACAACATGAACAATCTAATCTGATCTGCCTTCCCAGACACCGTCATCTCTGAATTTTGCCATCGAGTTTTTAAGTTTAAAACCAAATGAATGTGAAAATATATATTTTACAACTAAATGCATCAACCTTGATAATACTCCTCAAAAATACAAATATGTGTTTTTCTGGTATTTTTTTTTTCCTTTGGCAGAACATGAAAATGGGAAGAGTTATGAAGGGATAAATTAATTACATGCTGTAACATCACAGCTTGATAAATCCCATTTTAAATACTGACCCTGAGGTCAAGATGAAGTCACACACACACAAAAGATGGAAAGTACAAAAATATCATTCTTGGAATCCATGCATTTAATTCTCATGTGTCCTTTTAATGTTTTCATTTCTATCAGCATGTAGTGCTGCACTGTGACTTTCCACTATTATTCCTTGGCAATTAGTGGAACTGAGATACAGAAATATATATAAGGCCAGATTTCAGAAAAAGGTGGACTATTATTCCAAGTTTCAGAGATTGCAGATGTTTGGGGACCATGTTGATAGAGGAGAAGCAAGAACATAAATCAGGCTTCCCCATTGACATTGCTTGTCAGAAGGTTGCAAAACGTGATCACAGGACTTCCAGGGCACTCCCATGTCATAAATATGAATCAGTTCCCAAGTGTTCAAATTTTATCATGCGACCACAGGAACGCTTCAATGGTCGGAAAGTGTGAAAATTGATCCTGTCACTTTTTTTCTGTTTTGTTGTAAATTCGAACGGTCAGTAAGCGAACTGTTGTAAACTGAGGACTCCCTGTGTAGTCAGGACCTTTCTGATGTTGGCTCAACATTGGATGATCTTTGGTTAATCGTTGGAAAAGTAAATGAAATGTATGGGGGGAGGGGGAGGTACAGATCTGTATAAACTTATCTATGCTGAGCTATTGTAGGAATTTAGCACCCACCCCCCTCCTAGAAGAATGAAATATTTTAGAAAATATTTAAAAGGCAGAATATATTTCCCTGGATGAGAAATGGAGAAACATGTTTTAAAGACAAAGCAGCTTCCTGACTCCCCCCCCACCTTTGTCAATGGGCCATTAAAGCCTCAACCAAGCTCACTCAATCCCCCCATCATTTGCAACACAATAGAACAGAAACTCACCACATGGCAAGGCTCAGGCAAGCTTGAGGGACAACCTACAAAGTTAACTAAGACCCCTAGACCACCTGGGAGTTTGACAACCAATCAGGATACTCTTCCTGTGCCCCAGAAAGTTCAAAGCTCAGAAAAAGCATAAAGCCAGGGAGCACACAGGATCTCAGCCCTTTTCTGTTCAGGATCTCAAGCCATGTGATCCTGACCACCATTAAACCATCTTTCCAAGCAGTCTCCATGTTTCCAGTGTCTTTGTCCCCACTTGGAACTGAACCCAGATGGATATTTCTTCCAACACTATTATACATGAAAATGTAAAAATGGTCACTCCAGGCTAAACTATGAAACAAGACATATTTCACTGGGAAAGATGTATACAAGTACGTTCAGGGGACTTCTCTGCATGCTCCATCTGGCCTAGGTACAAGTGGGAGTTGTGTGTTTTCAGGGTCCTTATCTTGGTTGCTTATCTTTAAAGTCCCAATAAAGGAGAATATTTGTAGCTCAGGGTTGAAATGAAGGGTCCTGGGTGCCCTCTGTGCTTGGTTGTTTTCTGGCAGGTGTTTCATTACCCAAACTAGGTAACATCACACTGGCACTGATTATGTTGCCTAGTTTGGGTAATGCAATGTCTGCCAGAAAACAACCAGGACCCCTCATCTTTAAAGGAGGTGTTGGAAGAAATATCCATCTGGGTTCAGTTCCAAGTGGGGACAAAGACACTGGAAACATGGAGACTGCTTGGAAAGATGGTTTAATGGTGGTCAGGATCACATGGCTTGAGTTCCTGAACAGAAAAGGGCTGAGATCCTGTGTGCTCCCTGGTTTTATGCTTTTTCTGAGCTTTGAACTTTCTGGGGCACAGGAAGAGTACCCTGATTGGTTGTCAGACTCCCAGTGGGTGGGGGTCTTAGCTAGCCTTACTGGCTGATGTAATCTTCCCAGGTGCCATGTGGTGAGTTTCTTTTCTAGATGGGTTCTATTATGTTGCAGATGATGATGGCCCATTGAGAAAGGTGGGGAGAATGAGTGAGCTTAGCTGAGGCTTTAATGGCCCATTGACAAAGGTGGGGGGGAGTCAGGAAGCTGCTTTGTCTTTAAAACATGTTTCTCCATTTCTCATCCAGGGAAATATATTCTGCCTTTTAAATATTTTCTAAAATATTTCATTCTTCTAGGAGAGGGGTGGGTACTAAATTCCTACAGAGGTATGGACTGTATAGCTCTTTACAAAGAGATGTGGCTTCTGGAAAATGGGACACAGCCATTCTGGGAACCTAACTGGATTTTTGGCTGAGCAGATAGGTAACAATGGTTTCTCTTCAATTCCTGGTAAGTTTATGGACACATTGCATAGTTTTCTTTACAACAATATGGAAGTCGATTGCCATTCTCTTCTCCCGGGATAACTTCTCACTTTCCAGTTTAACCTAATGGAATTTTTCCAGATAGCTTCCTGTCCAAGACCTTACCTGGGCTGACTCACTTTAGCTCAGGGGTCTCCAACCTTGATCCCTTTAAGACTTGTGGACTTCAACTCCCAGAGTTCCTCAGCCAGCTTTGCTGGCTGAGGGACTCTGGGAGTTGAAGTCCACAAGTCTTAAAGGGACCAAGGTTGGAGACCCCTGCAAAGTTTAGCTGTCAAGCAGAGTCCAGGTTGATCAGGTGTGGCCACTCATCTCCTTTAATTGTGAGGAATTACTTTGACTAGGTACAGCTCCTGCTCCACCACTAACAAAAGAGAGCTGTCTGTTTGACTATTGACTCACCCTATTAAGTGTTTTTTTTCCCCTCCCCTTTCTATACCTTGGTCCATTATTACCACAAGAAATTGGACTGTTGTTAACAGCTTCCGGTGAAGTTTTTTGCACAATTGTTAAACAAATCAAGTAGTTTCTTCTAATTTCTTTGCTTTAATGAGAGAAGGAAATGGGGTTTTATTAATCATTTGGGGCTTTCAGAAATTGGCTTTAAGTGCCTCACTTTGTTAAAGAAAAATCAATAAAGAAAAAGAAAAGCTTAAGTTTGTAAATGGACACAAGTGACAAAACTCCACCAATTACCCTCCCTTACCCCCCCTCCTCCTGCTGCCTGCCCACCCCAGATGAAGTACTTGCTAAGCTTCCATTAACTCAATTATCGTTTCAAAAGCATCTCTGATCATGTAATCCTCCTATCCACACCCCACTGGGCATCATTTTTACATCCAGCTCCAGAATCATTCACTTGCACAAAGTTATTTATTGGAGGGAAACAGCAGGGCTCGTCTTCTGTTCTGATTGGATGTATATGGCACCCGTTGTCTCTGTCCTGTTGGAGAGCCTGTCCTCAAGCGGTCTTATTGGCTTAGAATAGAATAGAATAGAATAGAATTTTTATTGGCCAAGTGTGATTGGACACACAAGGAATTTGTCTTGGTGCATATGCTCTCAGTGTACATAAAAGAAAAGATACGTTCATCAAGGTAGCTGGCACAACCAGGTACCCGTAGATCTGCTAAAACTGTAGTTACCCTTCATGCTGGCTGGGTTGCAGGAGCTGTGATTCAGCAGCCTCTGAAGGGCTACAGGGCAGGCCTTCCTGCTATAATGGATCAAATATGCATCCAAACCTTTTCAGACTGCAGGCAGCTCTGCCTCTGTGGAAAGTCCACAAATGAGTTAGGAAAGTGACAGTCTGTTAGAGCTTCACACTCAGTTTTCAGAGACACATACTCCTTCTGTAAAGGAAAGTTTCACTTCACAGGAGAGTTGTCTGCTTTGCTCTTGTGCTCTTATAACAGTCCAAAGCAATCAGCAGGGAAAGCTTTTCACAGGGATATTCACCAGCAAAACTGACTGCTCTGTCTGGTATCCTACCAGCAGATCCATCGCTATATAGCCACGTTCCTAGTCCTAATGTGGTTTCCTAGTCTTAATGTGGATGCTGCCGCGTCCTACAGCTCTTCAATCAGGGGGAGAATATCCTCTAAGGCAGAGTGCTTAGGTCATCTAGGTCAGGGGTCTCCAACCTTGGCAACTTTTAAGACTTGTGGACTTCAACTTTGCTGGCTGGTGAATTCTGAGAGTTGAAGTTCACAAGTCTTAAAGTTGCCAAGGTTGGAGACCCCTGACCTAGGTCATGGTTGTCCCAAAGGTGCTTTTTTTTTCAAGAGGCAACTGGACTTTCTAGTTTTTCTTTGAAGATGTTTCGCTTCTCATCCAAGACGCTTCTTCGGCTCTGACTGGATGGTCAGTTGCGTCTTGAAAAAAGCACCTTTGGGAATCTAAGGCAGAGGCTTCCAACTTTTTGGGCACCAGGGACCAGTTATGTGCAGAGAGGAGTTTCCATGGATCAGAGAGGGCGTGCTGCCTGCATCCCACAGATGGGGCTTCGCTTGTTTCCACGGCCCAGTTTCTGGCATGCCTGGTGCCAGTCCCTGGCCCGGGGTAGGGATTTATAATCTTTCACTTATTAAAGGCTGCACTTAATGGACTAGTAAGGCCTGCACTGAGCTTTGAGAATTGAGCAAACCAACCTTGCCTTGTTTAAAATGAGTTCTCCCTTAAAACTGTTAAGTCCCTCTTAGGGATTGGACTACAGATAGTCCTCAGTTTATGACTGTTTGCTTAATGACAGTTCAGTTACAACTCAGAAAAAGTGGTTTATGACCTGTCCTTGAAGTTACAACTGTCAGCCCCACTGCACCATCCCTATAGTCACACGTTTGCAATTCAGGCACTTGGCATCCTGTTGTCTTGTGATTTGTGGCGACTTCTCAGCTGGTTTCCAACAAACAGAGATACTTAACGATGTCATGATTTGCTTAATAACCATGGTTTGCTTAATGACTGTGGTTAAAAAATGGACATAAAATTGAGTCTGGTCATGTGATGACTCCGTAACTGCTTCGCTTAGCAACAGTAATTCAAGTCTCCATTGTGGTGGTGACTTGGGGACTAACTGTACCATATATGTATGTGTATCTCTTACAAACCAGAAATGGGGATAAATTAAAACTTCCCAGCAGGGGTGAAATCCAGCAGGTACTGACAGGTTCTAGAGAACCGGTAGCGGAAATTTTAAGTAGTTTGGAGAACTGGCAAATACCACCTCTGGCTGGCCCCAGAGTGGGGTGGGAATGGAGATTTTGCAATATCCTTCCTCTGCCATGCCCACCACGCCACGCCCACAGAACCAGTAGTAAAAAAAATTGGATTTCACCACTACTTCATAGGCAGATCTCTTGCAAAGATGTCCAGTAACAAAACTTTAATATACAGGATGTACCAAAAGACAAGGCCTCATGGACAATTTATTATATGAATTACATTAAATGTTCAAATCGCTTACCATTTTCTTCCAAACAAGTCCTTGTTGTTTGAAACATCATATTTGAAGCCTTCTAAGTCCTGTAGTATTTCTCGGGGGGAATAATTACTAAAGCATACTGTGACTGGTGCAAGGGGCTTGGTCCATTCTATATACTCAATAGGCTGCTACCTATCAGGTTGAACCTGAAACCTGAAAGTTTCTACAGCAGAACACAAAGGAGATCTTAGCCTTTCTACCAAGGACTTCTTTCTCCTTTAATAATATTTTGGGTTTCAGTGCATGTTCATTGTGGAGGGGATGATTGGAGAAAGATCACTGAGCTCTTCTACTTGGACATCCTTTGACAGGCACCTGTTTCTCCCCACCTCCATTTCTTGATATCCGCATATTTATAAATATGGGAATTAAATGAAAGCCATCCTCTATTTTTTAATTGCATTTATATCCTGCCCTAACTCAAGGCAGTGAACACACCTAACAGTTTTTCCTCCTTTTCCCTACAACAATCCTGTGAGTAAAGGTGGTTCCCAAACTGTGCGCCGCCGTGACCCACAGGCACTGTGGGATTACAAACTACTAAATCAAGGTAATTCATAGTTTTGGCTTAGGGATCTTGTGGAAAACCTACCAAGGCATTAAGGATATGGTGAACTAAGGAAGTTTGGGAGCCTCTCCTCTTTGGGCAGATTGCTTTGTTCAATCAAAGACAATATTCCTTCTATGATCTCCTGGGTCTAGTCAGCCAAGCAGGCATTACTTAAGGATAGAAATTTAAAGGCAATGTCTACTTTTCACTAGTTTATAACAACCCCATTGTTATGAGTGGGGTTACATGGGAGACACATGTACGGCAGTGCTGGGTTTCAAATTCTTTTACTACCAGTTCTGTGGGCATAGCTTGGTAGGTGTGGCATGGCTTGGTGGGTGTGACATGGCTTGGTGCGTGTGGCAGGGAAAGGATACTGTAAAATATCCATTCCCTCCCCACTCCAGGGGAAGGTTACTGCAAAATCCCCATTTCCTCCCAATCAGCTGGGACTTGGGAGGCAGAGAATAGATGGGGACAGGACTTGGGAGGCAGAGAATAGATGATGGAGGTGGTATTTACCAGTTCTCTGAATTACTCAAAATTTCTGCTACCGGTTCTCCAGAACTGGTCAGAACCTACAGAAACTCACCTCTGATGTACAGGGAAACAAAACCCAAATTCCCTCTATTTAGCTTCTCAGTTTACCATATGCTTTAGGGGGCACTGTGGTGCCATTTCAAAGCCAGGAGTCTCTCTCTTTTCATACACATACACACAGAGACACAGTTTCCTGTTCTGGTGCTTCCAGGTGTCTTGGAGATGCAATTCCCAGAATTCCTAGCAAACAAGGGGCAGGAAAGTCTGAAAATCCCCACTTGAAATCCCTATTTCAGAATTTCCCAGAGTGTCCAGGCTCCAGGCATGCAAGGCTGCTGTAGGTTAGGCGGGGACAACGGTTGTGTGAATACCCCAGCATTGTTCTGTAGAAAGTTAGCACCCATCCTTCTCCTAGAAAAATGAAATATTCTAGGAAATATTAAAAAGGCAGAATATTTCCCCTAAAAGAGAAATAGAAATCTTAAGGGACACAGAAACTCAGCCCCAGCAGATATTTTGGTGCCAGTTTATCTACAAGACAAAAGACTGGGCCACCTTATCTACAAGATAAAAGATCTTCAGCTCCAGCGTGATAGGATTAGCTCCCACTCAAGATCCAAACCAGGACAAAGCCATTAAGCCATAATAGGAATTGGCCAAAGCCCCTTCATTACATCACCCAGAGAGATTCAACCAAGCCTGGAACACAAGACAACTTACAAAGTTACTCCTGCATGGGCCCATGGGAGTCTGACAACCAATCAGAATACATTTCTTTCACGGGAACAGGAAGCTCCAAGGCGGGGCCCAAGAGAGGATATAAATCTCTCTCTCTCTCTCTCTTTCATGTGCTCATTTTGCCCAGGACCTCAAACCATGTGGTCCTGTTCACCATTAAACCATCTTTCCAAACAGTCTCCATGTTTCCAGTGTCTTTCTCCCCATTTGGAAATGAACCCAGATGGATACTTTTTTCCAACCATTCCTTGAACTAAATCATTTCATGAGGCTCCATATCCAGTGTACCAGGCTAACTTACACCACATTAGCATATTAATCCTCTATTTATTCCACCAATTCTTTCTTTGGAGGCTACTTTAGACAGACAAAATGCATCTCCAGAAATGTGAGGTTTATCTGAATGATCTTCATGTTGCTTCAGATTGCCAAACTACAAAGGGTTAAGTGACACAGAAGCAAGCAGTTTCCTACTGGGTCTTAGACTTGGTCTTTTTCTGGGTTTGGGTGGGTATAGCATCGTTAAGTAATAATGGGGAACTCTCCTGTTCAAAAGGCCTAAAACCAGATCTGCTGCAGTTGTGGACACTTCTGACTGTGCTCCAAAGATTACCCCTATCTTAAAATACCCCCTGTAATGTATCTTTAAAAGTTTTGGCGGGAAAATAGCACGTTGCTGATTGGTTGAAGCTTCCGGCTAAACTGTATATAAAGAGAGGTTTTTCCCAGCACTGGCTGCTGGGTTCACCATATAGTAAAGAGCTGTTGTCACTATCCTGGTCTCCTGCCTCGTTATTGCCCAAATCTAACACTGGCGACGAAGGTGGGATTTCGAGGCTAAGAGCGCCAGGAAAAGAGCTGAACTCACCAGGAAGACGCGAACCCAGCAAACAAGGCGGAAAGCAGCGATGTCCGGCTACACCGCCAGCGCCATTCGACCCAGCTAAGGAAAAATGGGGTCATACATGGCTCGTTTGAGTGTTTCCTCGAGGCGAACGAACTTCAAGGAGTTTCAGACAACAGGAAGCGGCGTATTTCCTGAGCCACTGCGGTCCAGAAGTTTTCGACACATAGAATCCTGGCGAGCCAACGCGGTACAGTCGGTACCGTGGCAAACTCTGCAGACTTTATTGAAAGCCCATTATGCACCAACGCCGTCCAAGTATGTGCAACGGTTCGAATTCGGGAGCGCAGACAGCAAGAGGCGAGTCCATCAGCGCATACATGGCCGCCCTGAGGAAAGCCTCAAAACATTGCGAGTACCGAGACTTGGATGAGGCATTGCTGGAGCAACTCATCCGCGGGGTCAGGGACATCCGTTTGCGGGCGGCTGCTGTCTAAAAGCAACCTAACGCTGGCAAAGCGCCTTGGGCGAAGCCAGGGCTCACGAGATGTCTACCCAAGCGGCGGAAACCCTACAAAAGCAGGTCGCACCAACGGCTGGTGCGAAATCAACCCCGGTCCACAATGAAGAGGTCCAGGCGAATCGGACGGTGAGGAGGAGGAAGGAGTCTTCCACACCGAGGCCGGAGAAAGAAGACCGGGTGACTGCGCGAGTTGCGGAGGGCAACACCAGCGACAACAATGCAAATTTAAGGATGCACTTGTCGGCGGCGAAAGGAAGGGGCACCTAGCACAGGTCTGTCGAGCACCCCAACCTTCCCGCCAAAAATTCAAACCGGCCAATCAGAGCGCGGGAACGGCGAAGCAGCCCGCGATTGGTCAATTCAAAAAAGGCGCGAAGTTGAATCAGACTGTCGTGAGAGTGGGTCACGCAGCAACACGCCTAGAAAAAAAAATCTTTACAAAGCCAAAGATTGAGGGGGTGCCGTGCCGATTGGAGGTGGACACTGGCTCATCGATCACGATCATGTCCTGGGACACTCTCGTGAAAGCCTTACCCGCCATCGCAAAGCGCAAGCTGCGACCACAGAAATTAAAGGTACAAGACTACCAAGGAAATCGCATCCCTGTTCGAGGGGTAACGTCCGTCCACGTCGAGTATGGACACTACAAGAAAACTCTGCCCATCACCATAGTCGATGGGACCCTGCCAAGCTTGTTGGGACTGGACTGGTTCCGAGCATTGGGCATGGGAGTGACTGGAATCTTCAGAAACGAAGTCGACCTCAAAGACGCACTCGTGAAAGAATTTGGGGACGTTTTCAGAGACTGCCTGGGCAAGTACACGGGGACCCCTATCTCTTTTAACTTAGACCCCAAGTTGCCCTATCCGTCTAAAGGCTAGGAGGGTCCCGTTAGCCTAAAGCCCAGGATTGACCGGGAACTGGACAAGCTAGTAAACCAGGGAATTCTAGTGCCAGTTGACCATGCTAAGTGGGAGACCCCTATAGTCACACGTTTGCAATTCAGGCACTTGGCATCCTGTTGTCTTGTGATTTGTGGCGACTTCTCAGCTGGTTTCCAACAAACAGAGATACTTAACGATGTCATGATTTGCTTAATAACCATGGTTTGCTTAATGACTGTGGTTAAAAAATGGACATAAAATTGAGTCTGGTCATGTGATGACTCCGTAACTGCTTCGCTTAGCAACAGTAATTCAAGTCTCCATTGTGGTGGTGACTTGGGGACTAACTGTACCATATATGTATGTGTATCTCTTACAAACCAGAAATGGGGATAAATTAAAACTTCCCAGCAGGGGTGAAATCCAGCAGGTACTGACAGGTTCTAGAGAACCGGTAGCGGAAATTTTGAGTAGTTTGGAGAACTGGCAAATATCACCTCTGGCTGGCCCCAGAGTGGGGTGGGAATGGAGATTTTGCAATATCCTTCCTCTGCCATGCCCACCACGCCACGCCCACAGAACCAGTAGTAAAAAAAATTGGATTTCACCACTACTTCATAGGCAGATCTCTTGCAAAGATGTCCAGTAACAAAACTTTAATATACAGGATGTACCAAAAGACAAGGCCTCATGGACAATTTATTATATGAATTACATTAAATGTTCAAATCGCTTACCATTTTCTTCCAAACAAGTCCTTGTTGTTTGAAACATCATATTTGAAGCCTTCTAAGTCCTGTAGTATTTCTCGGGGGGAATAATTACTAAAGCATACTGTGACTGGTGCAAGGGGCTTGGTCCATTCTATATACTCAATAGGCTGCTACCTATCAGGTTGAACCTGAAACCTGAAAGTTTCTACAGCAGAACACAAAGGAGATCTTAGCCTTTCTACCAAGGACTTCTTTCTCCTTTAATAATATTTTGGGTTTCAGTGCATGTTCATTGTGGAGGGGATGATTGGAGAAAGATCACTGAGCTCTTCTACTTGGACATCCTTTGACAGGCACCTGTTTCTCCCCACCTCCATTTCTTGATATCCGATATTTATAAATATGGGAGTTAAATGAAAGCCATCCTCATTTTTTAATTGCATTTATATCCTGCCCTAACTCAAGGCAGTGAACACACCTAACAGTTTTTCCTCCTTTTCCTACAACAATCCTGTGAGTAAAGGTGGTTCCCAAACTGTGCGCACTGTGACCCACAGGCACTGTGGGATTACAAACTACTAAATCAAGGTAATTCATAGTTTTGGCTTAGGGATCTTGTGGAAAACCTACCAAGGCATTAAGGATATGGTGAACTAAGGAAGTTTGGGAGCCTCTCCTCTTTGGGCAGATTGCTTTGTTCAATCAAAGACAATATTCCTTCTATGATCTCCTGGGTCTAGTCAGCCAAGCAGGATTGACCGGGAACTGGACAAGCTAGTAAACCAGGGAATTCTAGTGCCAGTTGACCATGCTAAGTGGGAGACCCCTATAGTCACCCCAGTCAAACCGGACGGGTCGGTCCGGATTTGCGCTGACTATAAGGCAACGCTTAACAAAGCGTTGCAAAAGAGTGCTTACCCCGTCCCGGTGGTACAGCACTTACTGCACTCAATGGGGCAAGGGCAAGTTTTTGCCAAGCTAGACTTGGCCCAAGCCTATCAACAGCTGCCCGTAGATAGCAGCACAGCCGAAGCGCAGACAATTGTGACTCACAGAGGGGCTTTTAAGTGTACCCGGTTACAGTTTGGGGTTAGTGTGGCTCCAGGGTTATTTCAGAACCTAATGGAGCGGCTATTGCAGGGACTACCAGGGGTGGTACCATACTTTGACGATGTACTGGTATCCGCTGAGAATCTAGAGGAATTAGGGGTAAGGCTGCGAAAAGTTTTGGGCATTTTCCGGTCTGCCGGTCTCACAGTTAAACTGAACAAATGCCAGATCGGGGTTGAGTCTGTGGAATTCCTGGGCTACCGGATAGACAGGGAAGGGATTCACCCCACTGAGAGCAAGGTACGGGCCATCAGGAAGGCCCCGGTTCCAAAGAACAAAACGGAGTTACAGGCATTCTTAGGTCTGGTCAACTTCTATGCGGTATTCTTAAGGAATAAGGCAACAGTAGCCGAGCCGCTGCATAAATTACTAGCAAAGACGGCTGCATGGTCTTGGGGAAAGGCGGAAGCTAGGGCATTCGAAGGGGTAAAGAATCTCCTATCGAGTGATAGCCTCCTTATCCAATACAATGGCACGCTGCCATTAGTGTTAAGCTGCGATGCATCTCCCTATGGGGTGGGGGCTGTGCTCAGCCACAGGTTACCAAATGGCACAGAAGCCCCTATTGCATATTACTCCCGAACCATGTCATCAACTGAAAGGAATTATAGCCAGCTTGATAAGGAAGCCTTGGCTATAGTCTCCGGAGTAAAGAAATTCCATGAATATGTATTTGGTCGTGATTTTGAAATCATCACGGACCATAGACCTTTGCTAGGTCTGTTGGCAGGCGACCGCCCAACGCCCGTGGCACTTTCGCCCAGACTGACCCGATGGACTATCTTCCTGGCAGCGTATTCTTACAAATTACTACACCGGCCAGGAAGGAATTAGGCATGCAGACGCCTGAGCAGATGCCCGTTACCAGAGACTATCAAGACCCCACTCCGGGATACCAGTTCTGCTAATTGACTCTTTGGACTCTGGCCCAGTCACATCCAAAGAGGTGGCTCGGCTTCAGATAAGGACATTACAATAAGAACTGTAATTGGTTGGGTACAAAGAGGTTGGCCCGCTGCGCGGGCGGCGTTTAAAGAGTTTGTAAAAACGTGGGAACTCTCAGCTCAAGGGGTGCCTCCTATGGGGGGATCGAGTGGTGATCCCGGAGAAATTGAGGAAAAAGGTATTGGATCTCCTTCACGAGGGCCACCCAGGGATCGTGAGAATGAAGGGTCTAGCGAGAAGCTATATGTGGTGGCCCTTAATGGACTCGGAAATTGCTGAAAGGGTAGGGAAATGCCAGGCCTGCCAGGAGTCCAGACCGCTACCCCAACGGCCCCGATTCGGGAATGGGAGAGACCCCAGGGCCCTGGTCTAGGATCCATATCGATTTTGCCGCCCTTCCACGGCCAAACCTTTCTGGTAGTAGTCGATGCCTACTCCAAATGGCTGGAAATCATTCTCATGAGATCCATGACAGCCGAGGCCGTGATTTCAGTCCTACGGCACCTATTTGTAACCCATGGGTTGCCCGACACTGTAGTCTCCGATAACGGCCCGCAATTCACGGCAACCCAGTTTGAGGGTACTTGGCAGAGAGGGCATCCGGCATGTCCTCTCGGCGCCTTTCCACCCTGCGATTTAACGGCCTTGCAGAACGCTTCGCTCGGAGCGCAAAGGAAGCATTGTCCAGAATCAGGCCAGGCGATTGGCAAACAAAAATCTCCATTCCCACCCTACTCCAGGGGAAGGTTACTGCAAAATCCCCATTTCCTCCCCATCACTTGGGACTTTGGGAGGCAGAGACCAGATGGGGATGGGGCCAGTCAGAGGTGGTATTTACCAGTTCTCTGAACTACTCAAAATTTCTGCTACCGGTTCTCCAGAACTGGTCAGAACCTGCTGAAACCCACCTTTGATGTACGGGGAAACAAAACCCAAATTCCCTCTATTTAGCTTCTCAGTTTACCATATGCTTTAGGGGGCACTGTGGTGCCATTTCAAAGCCAGGAGTCTCTCTCTTTTCATACACATACACACAGAGACACAGTTTCCTGTTCTGGTGCTTCCAGGTGTCTTGGAGATGCAATTCCCAGAATTCCTAGCAAACAAGGGGCAGGAAAGTCTGAAAATCCCCACTTGAAATCCCTATTTCAGAATTTCCCAGTGTCCAGGCTCCAGGCATGCAAGGCTGCTGTAGGTTAGGCGGGGACAACGGTTGTGTGAATACCCCAGCATTATTCTGTAGAAAGTTAGCACCCATCCTTCTCCTAGAAAAATGAAATATTCTAGGAAATATTAAAAAGGCAGAATATTTCCCCTAAAAGAGAAATAGAAATCTTAAGGGACACAGAAACTCAGCCCCAGCAGATATTTTGGTGCCAGTTTATCTACAAGACAAAAGACTGGGCCACCTTATCTACAAGATAAAAGATCTTCAGCTCCAGCGTGATAGGATTAGCTCCCACTCAAGATCCAAACAAGGACAAAGCCATTAAGCCATAATAGGAATTGGCCAAAGCCCCTTCATTACATCACCCAGAGAGATTCAACCAAGCCTGGAACACAAGACAACTCCTGCATGGGCCCATGGGAGTCTGACAACCAATCAGAATACATTTCTTTCACGGGAACAGGAAGATCCAAGGCAGGGCCCAAGAGAGGATATAAATCTCTCTCTCTCTCTCTCTCTTTCATGTGCTCATTTTGCCCAGGGCCTCAAACCATGTGGTCCTGTTCACCATTAAACCATCTTTCCAAGCAGCCTCCATGTTTCCAGTGACTTTCTCCCCACTTGGAACTGAACCCAGATGGATACTTTTTTCCAACCATTCCTTGAACTAAATCATTTCAGGAGGCTCCATATCCAGTGTACCAGGCTAACTTACACCACATTAGCATATTAATCCTCTATTTATTCCACCAATTCTTTCTTTGGAGGCTACTTTAGACAGACAAAATGCATCTCCAGAAATGTGAGGTTTATCTGAATGATCTTCATGTTGCTTCAGATTGCCAAACTACAAAGGGTTAAGTGACACAGAAGCAAGCAGTTTCCTACTGGGTGTTAGACTTGGTCTTTTTCTGGGTTTGGGTGGGTATAGCATCGTTAAGTAATAATGGGGAACTCTCCTGTTCAAAAGGCCTAAAACCAGATCTGCTGCAGTTGTGGACACTTCTGACTGTGCTCCAAAGATTACCCCTATCTTAAAATACCCCCCCACCCCTGGCATCTGTGATATGATCAGCCACCACCATGAACTCAGGAAAAGTCATAGCGACACAGAACAGCACAGACTGAGGAGCATAGATTAACTCGGAAGCAAAAATCTTTAGGGTCCTCTTGCATTCAGGCTGAACCCTGAATTGTAGCACTCTTTATAATCCATTTAGATTCTTAATTTCATCTGTCCTCCATTTTAACAAACAAACGAACAAAAAGAGTGGATTTTAGAAGGGCAATAGCTGTGATATGTAGGTCCAAAGAAAACAGTCGCCTTTGGATAATTAATTCTCAATTATCCTTTCTGCATTATGACCCACATATGTGGATCACAAGCTCCTGTCTGCTCCCCCTGTTTGCCTCAAGTTCAGTTCACATCCTTACACACCATTCTTTCCTTGAAAATGAGATATATATCTTGTCTGGGTTTCTTGCACCACAGCTACTTTATTTACTGTATTTTACTATGTACTTAATGTTGTAGAAGGCACAGTAAACAAAGTAAGAGCAAGACACGTGCCTGCCAAGACAGCCTGCAATCTAAAATAAATGTACAAATAATGACAACTGGCTGTGCTCTGCAGAATAAGAATGAAGTGTTTAGCATCCTTCCCCCCCACTATCCAGCCGTGCAAAACAAGAGAGTAAAGTTGGATGCAATGCACATACAGCATCCATTCAGTCACAAAAAATGAGTTTCCCCATGATAACCCACATTGAATTGAATATTTTTACCTAAGGCAACACAAATGGTAGCCAAAAATCTTCAAGCAATGGATCACTTTTCTTGGATGAAATAACTGTGCTGGACAAATTTCACTGGCACACTATTCCTTAGATAGTACTAATAATCTAACCTGCTAGGAAAGCTTTGATCAACTGTTTTGGATGGAATATCAAATCCCACTAATATTTCTTTGCCTGCTCCAAAAACAGGAAAAGTTACTGATCTCCAAACTATGTTTCCTGCACAGCTATAACTCTGGAGAGAATTTCTCTTGTCTACCTCCTTTTCTTTTAAGAGTTCTTCCACAGAGCTGGGAGAGCAAAGTGAGATGAAAACAGCTACAAGTTTTTTTTCCTTGTTTTTTTTCTTTTTCTTTTTCTTTCTTTCTTTCTCTCTCTCCTCTCCTCTTTGATTGGATAAGCTGTAGAAATAAGAAAATTAACCTTTTGTCAATGAAATGAAATGATAGATTATCTGCTTTCTGCTAAAATAAGAAAAAAATAAACTGGATGTTTCCTTTTAAGGAAAAGAGAAGCAGATGGGTCAATAAAGGAGAGAGGCAGCTAGGCTCAGTACAAAAGAGGAAACGTAAAAGGAATGTATATATGTAAATGTGTGTGTGTGTGTGTGTGTACTTGTGTATATACACATATACACACTACATTTATACACACAGACCCTCTGAAATAGATAGATAGATAGATAGATAGATAGATAGATAGATAGATAGATAGATAGATAGATGATAGATGATAGATAAATAGATAGGATGAAAAATGGATGATAGAGATGATAGACAGACAGATAGACAGACAGACAGAGATAGGGATACAGATAGAAAGGCAGAGATGAAACAGAGACAAGGAGATTCTTCCGTTAAATCAAGGCACCCCTTATCTTGTCTAATTCCCTGGGCACTTGCCCTTCTGTCAAAAAGGAGAAATGTCAACTTCCTTTGCCAGAAATCTTCCCCAGAGTTGCATGCGATGTCACTTAGATTTTTTCCCATTTTTTTTTCTCCACAGCATCAAAGGAAATTAATATGAGGGGAAAAAATAAAGACGGGTTTGCAATGCCAGTTAGCTATTTTAGGCCTCATCTGCTGGCCACTTGGAGTGAACATGGCTGAGTAGTTGGCTCAAGAAGGGGAAGGTGAGGACAGCTGTCAGGTGCTGCACTGTGGCATAAAAACGTTGCTCGTGGGGGAGGGAGGCCAGCCATGTGTGGAAGGAGACCTCGCAAGATCAAACCACACATTAATGGACAGATTGGAATTCATGGGGGAAAGGGGGGAGGGCTTCACTCGAAACCCCCTGCGGGATGCCTGAAGCACAACCCTTTTTCTCCTAAGTTGCAATAAGAGATTCTAAGAAGGAATCTGAGACTTGGGAACATCACAGAGTAAATAAGAAGCATCCAGTGAAGAAGGCTGTAGAGAAGAGTACAGCTAAACAGCACAGCATTCATCCAACAATGGCTTTGAAGCCAGAGAGAAGCAGGCTGAAGCTTACAGCTGCATTCCAGCCGGAGGGCTGTGGAGCTTCTCAGAGGCCTGAAATACTGTAAGAGCCTCTTACTGCTTGCTAAAGGTCGATATCATAACTTCCCGTTTTGCTTAAAGGGAATCCTACTTTTCCCAAACTGATGCCCTCCAGATGTGTTGAACTATAACTACCATCATTCCCACTGAGCGGCACAGATTTTAAAAGCTGGTTGATTTAGCCAGGGAATGGAAAGCTTAATCCAACTTTTTAATGTCTCATGCTCAGGGATGGCGATACACACGGCCACTCAATATTTTATAGGGCAACACAGACCCAGGATATTATGAGGGTTGTTGGCACATCACCTCCCCATTTAAATTAGGGGAAGCTGAGCTCTGGTGGTGTTATTTTAACTCCACCCTTATACCAGCAATTAAACAATAATAATAACTGAATTCAATTCAGGGTAGGCACCCTGTTACTTAAACAACTTAGCTTTCTGACTTTGTTCTTTGTAGTATTTCAAGGAAACCATCCGAATTAATCCTTTGGAAGACCCCAAAATGCAAAGGTTGTGCATTAGGCTAATTGAATTAACATGATTTATGCACACAACCAATCTTGAACACAGATGCCGCCTAAATACAGGGCCAGAAAGCATTCTCTGTGGAGAGCCCAGGTGCTCACCATAAAAGAGAGGCTGCCTCTGGGGACTGAATTCCAAGGGAAGGCAATAGCCAACTGCATCATTTCTTCAGAGGCAAGCTTGGGACTGGAAGCTCCCATCAACCTGGGAGACCCAGAACTGCCCACACAAACAAACACAGCATAATATCAGCTTTCCCTCAACAGATGCCTTTCAGATGTGTTGGATTAGAACAGCTTCCCCACCTCCACCCCCACTCCTCCTGACTGAGAATTGTGGCATAATGCATCTGGAAGCTACTGAGTTGGGAAAAGCTTTATCCCATGGTGCGGGGGATGGGGGGGGACGGACAAAGTCACATAAACAGGCCTAAAACTGATATCAAAATGGTAGCATGACACATTGGAATGATAGCATCTGCCTATTGTTGTTTAGTTTGATATATGCCACCCAATAATCAATAATTCTGTAATTTGAGATTGGTTAGTGGGTGTCACATGGCCCCGGGCATGTTACACTTTGTCATTTATATAGCATACTTAATGCACACTGTACTTTACCATATTTATCTTGTTCGTCCTCACACTCTGAGAGAAGGCAGGTCATTATCATCCCCACTTTATAGATGGAAAATTGAGGCTGAGAGATAGTAAATTGCCCGAGGCCACCCGGAGTGCTCTTGTCTGACATGGAATTTGAACTGAGGTCTGCCATTCCCTATTAACACTTTATCCTCTGAGCCAGACCAGCTTTTTAATATTGTTTGACTGGCTGAATGAAATTTTAGCGCACTCTATTGTCATGCAAGTCCTAAACCTATCAGGCCAATCAATACTGAATGCTGGATAATCCTATTAATGAGGATAAAATTCAGCAAATATTTAGGTTTCAGCCCAAACTGCACTTTTAAAAGTCACCTTTTAAAATTCTTTTGACTGAACAGGGGACACAAATAAGAGCAGAGATTTCTCATAGACTGAGACTGCATTCATATGTTCCAGCTTCAGCCTGACAGGGGTGGAAGAAATGCTTATTTAACGAGTCACTGAACAGTTGGGAACACTTTTAAGATCCTGACAGATCACAGAAGGGATCTAGAGCAATCTCTCTGCTTCTACCCAAAAGTAGAGCAACCAATTTTTAAAAGCTTCTTTTTGTTTTATTATATACACAAGGGACTCCTCACACTTGTGCTGATAAACATTTTCTTGTTCCAATGATGCAAAGTAGCAGCAGAGAATTCTTTTTTTTTCCACATATTGCCCTTGCATAGGCTATAACCCATCAAGTTAATAAAATTAATTTATTAAGAGAAAGAGATGAGATGAGATGAGGTGAGATCATCAGTGGCTTCGGTGTGAGGTACCAGCTGTACGCTGATGACACCCAGCTGTACTTTTCCACACCGGGCCACCCCAATGAAGCTATCGAAGTGCTGTCCCGGTGTTTGGAGGCCGTACGGGTCTGGATGGGGAGAAACAGGCTCAAGCTCAATCCCTCCAAGACTGAGTGGCTGTGGATGCCGGCATCCCGGTACAGTCAGCTGAGTCCTCGGCTGACTGTTGGGGGCGAGTCATTGGCCCCGATGGAGAGGGTGCGCAATCTGGGCGTTCTCCTGGATGAACGGCTGTCTTTTGAAGACCATTTGACGGCCGTCTCCAGGAGAGCTTTTCACCAGGTTCGCTTGCGCGCCAGTTGCGCCTTTCTAGACCGGGATGCCTTATGCACGGTCACCACGCCTCGTGACGTCTCGCCTGGATTACTGCAATGCTCTCACATGGGGCTCCCTTGAGGGGCATCCGAGGCTTCAGTTGATCCAGAACGCGGCTGCGCGGGTGATAGAGGGAGCCCCTCGGGGCTCCCGTGTTACACCTATCCTGCGCAGACTGCACTGGCTACCTGTGGCCTTCCGGGTGCGCTTCAAGGTGTTGGTGACAATCTTTAAAGCGCCCATGGCATAGGGCCGGGCTATTTACGGGACCGCCTACTGCTTCCAAATACCTCTCACCGACCAGGCGCCCACAGAGAGGGACTCCTCAGGGTGCCGCCAGCTAGGCAGTGCTGCCTGGCGACACCCAGGGAAGGGCCTTCTGTGGGGCTCCCACCCTCTGGAACGAACTCCCCAGGACTTCGTCAACTTCCGGACCTCCGAACCTTTCGTCATGAGCTTAAACGCACTTATTCATCTGCGCGACTGGATTAGATTTTAAAGTTATTGGTTTTAAGGGGTTTTTTATTATTTATATTGTTTTTAAATTAGGCAATAGAATAAGTTTTTTAATTGTTGTTTTTTAATTTGTATTTATATGTATTTTAACTGCCTGTGAACCGCCCTGAGTCCTTAGGGAGATAGGGCGGTATATAAATTTGAAAAATAAATAAATAAAAATAAATAAAGAGGCAATTTTCCTAGCAATCAATTATAATATCTGGTTGTTGAGAAAATGTAATTTCTCGCTCCCCACTCCTCTCTGAGTGCATCCATTTCAGTTTGGATAGCTGCTGGAACCCTGACACTTGAAATGACAAATATGTCTACTGGCTTTGAAATGTTCACTTCCATTCTGTCTGTGACATAATTGGTTACCACTGACACCTTTCCCTCCACTGTATCTTTCTGAGAGTTGTTTTGAGGACTCTGAGACAGCCATCACATGCAGGTGCTAAATCCATTTCCCAATCAGCCCACAAGAGGAGAGGGAAACCATAGCACCAAAGGTGAAGAAGTGGTAACCATGCCCAAGGTCCATAAGGATGCCACCATTGTCCCACTACCACTACACCTGAAGGGAACCAACAACCTAAAGAAAATGAGATAAACCATCAGCATACTGCCTGTTGTGGTTGCCAGCAGCCTGCGGAGCTGGCAATGGAGTCGGACAGCAATGAGGCTGAGGTGGGGCCAGGGCCATTGGGGAGTGAGGTGAGGACTCCAGAGCCTCCAGAGCCTGATAGTAGTGAGGCAGAGGAACAGGAGGAGCCTGTTCCTAATGCACACATGAGAAGAGCTGCCAGAAGGCAAGAGCAGGTCAAGCAAAGAGGACAACTTGGGAGTAGGGCCAAGAGATGATTGGCCCCTCCCATAAGGCTTAAAACAGACCAGTAATGGCGTTTGGGCTTTGCCAGAAAACAACGTTGGTAGCTTCGTCTTCTTTGTCTACGTCTTGCATTTATTTTTGTGACTTCTGAACGTTTGCCAAGAAAGGCCTTGGCAGTTTGCCTAATTGTACCAAAGTTTGTGATAGGACTGAGGAATTTGCTTTAATTTAGTTGAACTACGCTGGGAATGAATTAATTCTCAGCTTTTTGAATAAAGTTTGTTTTTTCACTGACTGAGTTTCCTACTACCTACTTGGACCTGGGTCACAACACTGCCCCAGATACCAACCAGTGTCACTTCTGTGGATCCTCAGGGTCAGTAGCCATCTTTTCCCACTAATAAGAACTATTTTGGAGCACTGCTCACCAAAGGAAGGGAAGAGACCACTGAACACGGCAATATCCACCTTAACCCTCATCAGAGAAGGTTAGAAGACTGGCTATCATAGGCTGATTTAATGTCCTGGAGGAGGAGGAGGAGGAGGAAGCTGTTTTGCCCATGCCATACATACATCCCACCCCTTCTTCCCCATCCCATCTCTTCTCAAGCTTCCTCCGCAGCTGTCTTGAAGAGCCTCCAGTTACATTTCTGCAGGGGACAACCTTGCAACATGTCCAAGGACACCTGTGTTATCAGGACTGGTCAGGCAATTGCATGGGAAGACAGGGTTATAAAGAGGTTACTTGAAATGGTTCACTGGTGGGGGGAGGCAGAGATTAAATTAGAGAACGGTCCCATAACTGCCTGCTGACGGGGGATTGCTCATTGTTGGTCTTCGTCCATTTTATTGTCTTCTTAGCTGCTGCAGCTTTTTGCCATTGCTATGTAGGCGGCCTCCCCTTGGAGAACCAGCAGCTGGTTAAACGTTGATCTCCCTCAGCAGGCAGTACAGCATTCCTCAGCCTGACACCCACCAGCCATCCTGGGAGTGTAACTCCTAAATTCTGCAAGTTGCTTTCTCAACCCAACCCACCCAGAGGGTGTGGGTAAGGAGCACTGCCTGAGGGGAGCAGGTGTGTCTTCTTAAGGACAGCAGGAAATCCCCAGGGATTTCGAGGGAAGGTGCTGATATCGGGGGAAGGCATACACTGATTTCATTGTCCATCTATTCCTTTGACAGGTCAATTTTCTCTGGTATTTTACAGGGGCTTTTCGATGCACCAGAAATTTAATCTCCCAGCTGATTTATTTGCTTACCTGGTCTTTGTTTGAAAGTATTCTGTGGCCTCTTTGACTCCAGCTGCGCAGAAGCAAAGTGTCCCATTTCAGTAGGGCCCCCTGCTATGATTTTGATCTCTCCTCTTCCTGATCTCACTTTGCCGTCTGTCTCTAGGATGGTTGAATGGCAATTTAGACCAATTCTGTGCCTTCCAGAGGTTCCGACTACAGTTTCCCTAATCCCCAGTCAACAGGGCTGATTGGGGATTATGAGGCTTACAGTTCAATAACTCTGGAAAGAACTGAGCTGGGAAATGCTGATGTAAGAAAAAAAGATTACCACTGCATTAGCTGTTTTCTTCTGTATTGTTTCTGTTTCCGACTTTTACCTCAAGAAATGCTGGATAAAATACAGGAACTTCTAATTTAGATAGAGATATTGGGTGGATTCAGGGATCAGGTTAAGCCATAGTTTGTTTTAATCATAGCTTGTTGAACAAGTCACAGTGGCCAGAAAAGGGAGGGGTCATCTCACAAAAATATGCCCTTCAGAGTTTCAAGTGAGACGTAAACTGCAACTTCAGAGTAAGGGTGAGGTGGTGCTATGGTCTGCCAGCAGCCTGCGGAGCTGGCAATGGAGTCGGACAGCGATGAGGCTGAGGTGAGGCCAGGGCCATTGGGGAGTGAGGTGCGGACTCCAGAGCCTCCAGAGACTGATAGTAGTGAGGCAGAGGAACAGGAGGAGCCTGTTCCTAATACATGCACGAGAAGAGCTGCCAGAAGGCAAGAGCAGCTCAAGGAAAAAGGACAACTCAGAAGTAGGTCCAAGAGATGATTGGCCCTCCCATTAGGCTTAAAACAGACCAGCAATGGCGTTTGGACTTTGCCAGAAAACAACATTGGTAGCTTCATCTTCTGCTTTGTCTACGTCTTGCATTTATTTTTGTGACTTCTGAACGTTTGCCAAGAAAGGCCTTTGGCAGTTTGCCTAATTGGACCAAGGTTTCCGATTGGACTGAGGAATTTGTCATGGGAGGAATTTGTTTTAATTTAGTTGAACTACACTAGGAATGAAATAATTCTCAGCTGTTCAAATAAAGTTTGTTTGTTTGTTTGTTTCACGGACGGAGTTTCCTATTACCTACTTGGGCCTGGGTCACAACAGGTGGGTGGCTGTTGTCATCCAGGGGCCTTTAGGGGGTACTCTAGGGAGTCTGGCTCAAACACATGAAACATGGTGTTTAGAAGCACACACATAACTGCCTGCATCACACTCTTCTGGACCCTCTTCAACGGCAGCTGCATGTACGTCACATTAGAGTTTTCCAAACACAAGATGACTATGGCGTGAGTGGCAAAACTTTCCAATCCAGGAACAGGCACAACTGGTGAAAAACACAAAGCTATGCAATGGCCCTTCTAGCCATATCTGCTGTTACATTTCGAGCAAGAGTTGTGAATCCAGGAGGACCCCCAGATTGCACACTGGGCCTATCTGGGGCAGTGCAACTTCATCCAGCATCAAAGGTAGAATAATCCTGGAACTGGCAGGCTGAAAAACCAAAAGTCACTCAGTCTCACCAGGTTTCAGCTGAAGCCTGTTTTTCCACATCCAGACCTTTCCATTGCATCATTTAATTTGCCAGGGTCAAACATATATAGTTAAGTATTGTCAGCATGCTAATGATCTCACCCTGTGGCAATAGATGAGCTCACCCAGGGGCCTCATATAGATGCTGAATAGGAGTGGGGAGAGCACCAAATCCTGCATCATATCACTTAATAGGGACTGAGGGCTTGAACTCTCCTTCCCATTGACTGGAATCAACCTTGCAACTTGTCTCTCGCCTCGCTCCTCCAGCTCAGACAGGCTCTCCAAACTACAGGTCTTCAGCCACAATTCTGCAAAAAACAACAACAACATGACACCGCCACAAGTGACAGGGAGGCAGGCAACCAGGAGGCAAGTGATAGACAGCAAATAGGTGGTGGCAAGTGGCAAGCATGACCAGTAACAAGTTTTCCAGACAAATTCTCCAGACATGGCAGCAAATTCACTAGAGGCAGGCAAATGGCAGACAACAGGCTGCTTCAAGTGACAAGCAGGGTGCAGCAGGCCAGAGGCTAGGCAGCAGGCAAACACAGGCAGGCCTACCTCCAAATGCTTGACTCTAAACATAGACCAGTGCCAGGTAAGCAGCAGGCAGTGAGCAAGCGGAAGGCAATAGGCAAATGTAGGCACACCCGATACAAAATGGCTGCCTCTAAATGCAGGCTTGTGGCAGGCAGAAAGCAGCAAGTGCAGCAAAACAGTGGCAAGTTCTCCAAACACGACCAGCGCACTTCTCCAGCCTGGATGAAAGCCAAACAAATGCTGACCCAAATATTCATACAAACACACAATATATTCCATAGAGATATCTAAACACTAATATCTAAAATGAGGACAGGCCATTGTGGCTCCTGCTCTCTCCCACAACTCTCATTTGTTCAGTCTGGACAATCATGCAAATCTCTTAAAAAAAATAAAGTAAAATAAAATAAGTGGAAGTGGGTTACTTAGTCTCTTTTTACGGGATTCAGACTGACTCACAGTACTAAGAGAGCATTGGCTGCATTTGTGGGTGACCTCTTGAGGGCTCCAGATGAGTGATTTCTCAGTCGCTTTTAAACCATGGTATACTTCTGGAATGGCTTAGGTGATTTGGATTCAGAGGGATGGTTATTCGGTGATTCTCCACCTTTCTTTATGGCTGGTTCCAGAAAGTGTTGGTTGAGGGAAGAGAAGCGATCTAGCCCTAGTCTCCTCTTATGTGGAAAGGCTCAGTTCTTTCATCTCTCCTATTCAACAACTTAAATAAATCTGCTGGGCAATGCCAGCCTGGGCACACTATAATCTGTATAATGAGGATACACAATTGTACATCTCTTGTCCAGGACAGAGAAGCTATGCCATTCAGATGCTTGCCCAGGTCCTGATGGCTGTCAGGATTTGAACAGGGAAGAACCAGCTGTGATGTAACCCTACAAGGCTTTGGTTTGGAGTGGGGGTGGTGGAAATCCCCTGGATCTGGAGACTTGCCATCTTTCACTCTTGATGGGGTAGCACTTCCCTGGGTGCTATCGGTATGCAATTTAGAGATCTTCCTTTGAGGAGCAGGTGACAGTCATAGTCAGAGAGGTCTTTGCACAAATTCATCTTGCGTGGCAATTGGAGTCATTCCTGCAAAAGGTGGGGAGGGGTTGCTCATGTCCAGTTGTGCACTAGTCACTTTTCATTTGAACTATTGCAAAGTGCTTTACATTGGGCTACCCTTGGAGTCCACCCAAAAACTTCCATTGTTTGTGTATGCAGGAGAGGTTGCTACACTGCTGCTATGTAAGTTGCACTGAATTACACCTTCCTGGTGTAATGCAAGGGGCTAATTAAAATTCTGTATGGGACAGGTTATTAGAGAGACCAGTTCTCCCTAACAGCATCTACCCACCCCGGTGGTTTGGACAGGATGGGCTTGCTCCAGCTCCCCTCTGATTAGATGGTCTCATCTGGTGGGATTTAGTAAGAAGGTTCTCCATAGCCAACCCACACCGTAACACAATCTCTCTCCATCAATATGGAGACTCCCTCCCTTCTTGTCTTCTAGAAGGCCATTAAGACCTAACATAATGGGACATTATCCAGAATCAAACAAATTGCAACATCTTAGCATGATGGGCAAACTGAGTAATGACCAACCAGAGATTTCATAGAATTACAGACTTGAAAAGTGTGTTAGAGTACTTGTAATCCATGTGTTCTTCTATGAATGGTATTATAAGGTTAGAATTCCAGGTAAGATTAGAAGAGATGTCTTCAGACAATGGCTGGATGGTCATCTGTCAGAAGTGATCCTCCTAATTTCAGGATCCACTAGATCACCTCTGGCAGATGACCATCCAGCCTTTGTTTGAAGACATCTCTTCTAATCTAACTTAGAATTCTAACGTTATACTACCATTCATAGAACACAAATGCCCTAAACCTGAATGGAGTATTTTTCAGTGAGAACCTAATAGTTTTTTTCATTTTGCATTCCATGTGGAAGTCTTCTATCTAAGGCTAATAAATAATGCTCCAAGAATTCTTGATTATGATTAAACCATTCTCAAAGATTATTGTATCACAATCTTTTCCACTGAATTCTGAATAACACTGCGTGTGTAGGGGCCTCTATTTAGCTGCTCTCTTATCATGTCTGAATTTCCTTACTATGATTACACGAATCATTTTATAATAGCTAAAAGGCTGACCTCGAAATAGCTTACATGTGGAAAAAGATATTTTTCATAAAAATGCTCCAAACTGGAACAATTTGCCAGGAGAACTCTTTAAATAACTCTGCAAAACTTTTATTCATTTACAAGTAGCAATGGAGCTGGGGTTGTAGGCCAGGCATATAACACAGGGATTGCGCCTCCCTTTTGCACACTCAACACAGCTCCTGCCCTGCTTCACTTTCCAGCTCATCTCATCTCCAGCAGTTCTTTCTTCCTCTCTTCTTTACCTACAAATCACACACCTTTCTCTTCCTTCCAGCAATCTTGAGTTTTTCAAATAATTATGCCATACATGACCACAGGAAATTTTGTAGACTGTAGTGTAAATGACAGAGAGAATTCCATGTGAGGGATAAAGGTAAAGGTAAAGATTCCCCTCGCACATACATGCTATTCATTGCTGACTCTAGGGGGCGGTGCTCATCTCCGTTTCAAAGCCAAAGAGCCAGCGCTGTCCGAAGACGTCTCCATGGTCATGTGGCCGACATGACTCAACGCCAAAGGCGCACGGAACGCTGTTACCTTCCCACCAAAGGTGGTCCCTATTTTTTCTACTTGCATTTTTACGTGCTTTCGAAACTGCTAGGTTGGCAGAAGTTGGAACAAGTAACAGGAGCTCACCCCGTTACACGGCAGCACTAGGGCAGAACCACTGAGCTGCTGACCTTTCGATCGACAAGCTCAACGTCCTAGCCCGAGCCACCACATCCCTGTGAGGGATACAACAGCCCAATTACGCAACTACGGTAGGAATCACCTAAAAAATGGGAAGGTTTTGACCAAATCTGGAATATACTAATTTAGACATACTGTACACAAGAATTGAATCTCATTTAAAGAGAATTGCAATCCTGTCCTGTGGGGGATCTGTGGCCAAGTAACTTGTATATTTGTTCCAGGTGTTACCTTTGAATGAATAACTTCAAAGGTTCTCTTTTCTCATTTTCATTGTTAAACTGGATTTGAAGTGGGCAGCACTTCAAACAGAGGATACCTTCAAATGAAGGACTGCCTCAACAGCTGTTCAAATAGGGGAATGTCTCCTACACAACAGAACAAGAGGCCCTCCATCCAAAACTCTTTCTAGAGCTAAAATTCTCAGGGATCTGTAGAAGGAACTTGTGATAGCTAGCTTTAATAAGTACTAATCACTGATCATCAGCTCCTTCCGAAGTAGATTTTCAGTCTTCTATTAATGGATGGTTTATTAAGATTTTAAAATCCAGTTGTATTATTTCAGTGATTATTATAATGTCAAGACTTTGTATGGCTATGCATTCCAATTGCAATTCTTGCCACCTGCCTGAAGGAGGAAGAGCGGCTGCTGCTTCTCCGCTCTTCCAGGCAGGCTCGGCTCTCCTCTCCGCTCTTCTCTTCCTCTCGGGTGAAGTCAAGCAGCGTCTCTCCTCCCTCTCGCGCCCCCTTCTCCACCACTCCCCCTTCTCCGCCTCCTCCTCTTGCGTTGCCACCTCCCATTTTCCGAATGGGAGTGAAACAAAAAAAAAATCGGGACTTTTTGGAATTGCAGCGGGACATGGACAAATTATTAAAAAGCGGGACTATCCCGCTAAAAGCGGGACGTCTGGTCACTATAACTTTTAATTCATTTCTCCATGAAGTGGGGAAAATAGACTTCAAGGCATCCTGGTTCCAAATGTTCTCTCCTAGATCTCACTCCTTATTCTGTATTTCCCCCTCTCCCACTTTCTCAAACTATCTGTGAATGCCATAAGATTGTATCAGCATTACAAGAATAGCAACTCAGAGGTGGAGGTAGTTTCACAAAGCTAGAGTTGCCTGTAATACAGAGTCACTATTTTTTTTTTTTTTGGTCACACAATTGTGTTTGCCAAACAGATTTTGTAGGCCTTTGTTTCTTAAAGCCTGCCTTGTCTCTTTGATAAGTTCTGAAACAGATGAAAAAAAACCCCTTAAATTGATGGGTTTTTAAAAAATATTTAATTTTTAAATATTTTAATTTTTTTAAAAAAAATCTTTATATATTTGAATATAAAAGCAGGAGATAAAAACTACCAACTGTACCATTTTAACATGAAAAACAATGATAGTATTGTGGATTATAGGGGAAAACAACAGGTTTTTTTCATCTTTACCCCCATAGATTACAGAATCATTTGACAATAGGCTATTAGCATTAAAGTCTTTGTGTGTGTGTGTGTGTGTGTCTTTATCCACCCACAAAGAATAAACCTCCCCATCTTTATATTACCTAAACAGCACTATTTCTGCATAACAGGTGATTTGGGAGAACCTAACAGTTTGCAGACATAAAGTGAGAAAAATCTCATTAAGCAGCACTCTGGACTATAACAATTTGTGCCCAACCTTGTAGAAAACTTTATTTTCATCACAAAGCATGGAATGGCTGTCCTTGGCAGCACCAGCAACCTCAATTATGTTACATCACAACAAACTACTAACTGATCCTTTTTCATCTTCTCCTCCCTTATACACTGTTAGTACTGATTGGTAGTAACTTTACAGGTTTAAGATCTGATTCTCCCACAGCTTTACCTGGAGAGTTTGAGAATTGAGCCAAAGACCAATAACCCGCCCCTCACCCACGTGAATGAACCAGGCCTTGCTTATGTGTATAACTTTAAGTAGCAAAACAGATGAAATCTCTTAAGAAGCACAGATGCTGTTTTCTGGCAAATCATCTTTCAGTAGAGAGCAATCTGCAAAAGCAGCATGTGTAGCTGGAGAAATGCTAGATGGTAATTGTTATGTATTAACAGTTGTACCTTTAAATATTTGAGCGGGAAATCAGCACGTTGCTGATTGGACGAAGCCTCCTGCAGAACTGTATAAAAGGAGAGGTTTTTCCCCCAGCCTGTTGCTGGGTTCACCCTATATTAAAGAGCTGTTGTCACTACCCTGGTCTCCAGCCTCGTTACTTCCCGAACTTAACATTGGCGACGAGGATGGGATCTCGAGGCTGAGGAGAACCAGAACCGAGCTGAAGCACGATATACCCGAACCCAGCAAATCCAGGGCAGAAAAGGCGAGATGGCCAGTTACACTCCACCTGCACCGTTCGACCCGGCTAAGGAGAAATGGGGGACATATATGACCCGTTTCGAAAGTTTCCTAGAAGCCAACGAACTGCACGGAGTTCCCGACAACCGAAAAAGGGCTTATTTCTTAAGCCACTGCGGTCCGGAGGTCATTGACATCGCGGAAGCCCTGGCAGAGCCAACGCCGTGCAGTCGGTGTCGTGGCCAACCTTACAGACTTTGCTAAGGAACCACTTTGCCCCAACACCGTCTAAATATGTGCGGCGGTTTGAATTCGGGGAGCGAAGACAGATGGAGGGCGAGTCTATCGGTGATTACATGGCCGCCCTGAGAAGAGCGTCCAAGGACTGCGGATACCGTGATCTAGACGAGGTGCTCCTCGAGCAACTCATCCGAGGGGTCAAAGACATCCGTTTACGGCGACGGCTGCTAGCAAAGAGCAACCTAACGCTGGCCAACGCTCTGGACGAAGCCAGAGCACATGAGATGTCATCCCAAGCGGCAGAGACGCTACAGAAGCCGGTTCCCCAAAAGACGAGCGCGAAGGCAACCCCGGTACACCAGGAGGAGGTTCAGACCGAATCCGACGGTGAGGACGAGGAAGGGGTCTGCCGCACCGAAAAGCGCGACAAAGGGGACCGAGATGAATGCGGAAGCTGCGGGGGTCAACACCAGCGGCAACGCTGCAAATTTAAAGATGCGATATGTCGGCGGTGTGGGAAGAAAGGGCACCTAGCTCAAGTTTGTCGAGCGGCCCAACCTTCCCGCCGAAAATTCAAATCGGCCAATCAGAGCGCGGAATCGGCAAAGCGACCCGCGATTGGCTCAAACAAAAAAGGCGCGGATTCCAACCAAACAACGGTGGTCATAGGCCGCGCCTCGACCAAAGTGGAGAAGAAGATCTTCACCAGGCCAAAAATAGAGGGAGTGCGGTGCCGGCTTGAAGTGGCCACGGGATCAGCGATCACCATCATGTCCTGGGACACTTTGGCGAAGTCGCTGCCGTCCGTCGCGAAGCGCCACCTGCAAGCACAACGACTACGAGTCCACGACTACCAGGGGAATCGCATCCCTGTTCGAGGGACCACCTCCGTCCGAGTCGAGTACGGCCCTCACAAGAAGACCCTGCCCATCACGATCGTCGAAGGAACTCTGCCCAGTCTGTTGGGACTAGACTGGTTTCGTGCCCTGGGCATGGGAGTGACTGGCATCTACAGAAGTGACTGCAATTTGAAAGACATTCTCTTTAACGAGTTCGAAGATGTCTTCAAGGACTGCCTGGGCAAGTACAAGGGGACCCCTATTTCCTTCAACTTAGACCCCAGGTAGCCCCCATTAGGCTTAAGGCGAGGAGAGTCCCTGTTGCCCTCAAACCAAAGATCGATAAGGAGCTGGACAAGCTCATAAATCAGGGGATTTTGGTGCCAGTCGATCACGCAAAGTGGGAGACGCCAATCGTCACCCCCATCAAACCGGACGGGTCAATTAGAATTTGCGCTGACTACAAGGCGACGCTTAACAAAGCCTTACAGAAAAGCGCGTACCCGGTTCCCTGGTGCAACACTTATTGCACTCTTTGGGGCAAGGGCAAGTCTTTGCAAAGTTAGACTTGGCCCAAGCCTACCAACAACTGCCAGTAGACGCCCGCACAGCTGAAGCCCAAACGACAGACGCACAGGGGGGCCTTCAAGTGCACCCGATTGCAATTTGGGGTTAGTGTGGCACCAGGGCTGTTCCAAAACCTGATGGAACGACTACTGCAAGGGCTCCCAGGGGTAGTTCCCTACTTCGATGATGTCCTAATTTCAGGGGAAAACATGGAGGAATTGGGGAGCGTTAAGAAAGGTCTTGAGCATTTTCCGGACAGCCGGGTTAAAAGTCAAGACAAATAAATGCCAGATAGGGGTCGAATCGGTCGATTTCTTGGGCTACCGGATAGACAAGAAAGGAATTCACCCTACTGAGAGCAAGGTTAAGGCAATTAGGAAGGCTCCAGCGCCCAAAAACAAAGCAGAGCTGCAGGCATTCCTGGGATTGGTTAATTTTACGCGGTCTTTTAAAGAACAAAGCAACCGTTGCGGAACCGCTGCATAGGCTCTTAGGAAAAAATACTGTTTGGTCTTGGGGAAAGTCAGAAAATAGGGCTTTTGAAGCAGTAAAGAACCTGCTCTCAAGTGATAGCCTGCTCATCCAATATCACGACTCACTACCCCTAGTGCTGGTTTGCGATGCATCCCCTTATGGGGTGGGGGCTGTACTCAGCCATAGACTTCCAAACGGCACAGAAGCCCCTATAGCGTTCTACTCTAGGACGATGTCCTCCCAGAGAGGAACTACAGCCAATTAGACAAAGAAGCACTAGCCATTGTATCAGGGGTCAAAAATTCCATGAGTATGTCTTTGGGCGGAATTTTGAAATCGTGACTGACCACAGACCGCTACTAGGATTACTGGCTGGCGATCACCAACGCCTGTGGCACTTTCGCCACGCTTGACCCGATGGACTATATTTTTAGCCGCTTATTCGTACAAGCTGCAGCATCGACCAGGAAAAGAAGTGGGGCATGCAGACGCTTGAGCCGATGCCCACTGCCAGGGGCGATCAAGACCCCACTCCGGGACACCCATCCTCCTTATTGACTCGTTGGACTCTGGCCCAGTCACATCAAAGGAAGTGGCTCGGCATCATACCGACATTGTGTTAAGGACTGTACTCGGTTGGGTACAGAGAGGGTGGCTACCGGGCTTAACGGTTCAAAGAATTTGTTAAGAAACGAGATGAGCTCTCGGCTCAAGGGGGGTGCCTGTTATGGGGTGATCGTGTAATAATTCCTGTTAAGTTAAGGGGCAAGGTATTGGACCTCCTCCACGAGGGTCACCCAGGCATCGTAAGGATGAAGGGGTTAGCTAGAAGCTATGTATGGTGGCCACTCATGGACGCAGAGATTGCTGAGAGGGTAGGGAAATGCCAAGCTTGCCAAGAGTCCAGACCTCTACCCCCAACAACCCCAGTCAGAGAATGGGAAAAGCCCCAAGGGCCTTGGTCAAGAATCCACATCGACTTTGCCGGCCCCTTTCACGGCCAAACGTTCCTAGTGGTGGTGGACGCATTTTCCAAATGGTTGGAGATCATACTCATGAAGTCCACCACGGCCGAAGCAGTAATCGCAACCCTGCGCCACCTATTCGCAACTCACGGATTGCCGGATACTCTGGTGTCCGACAATGGGCCCCAATTCACGGCAGCCCAGTTTGAAGAGTACCTGGCAGAGGAAGGCATCCGACATGCCCTCTCTGCGCCTTTCCACCCTGCGTCGAATGGCCTTGCAGAGCGTTCAGTCCGGAGCGCTAAGGAGGCATTGTCCAGGCTCAAGCCAGGTGACTGGCAAACAAAAATAGACTTTTTCCTAGCCGTCCAGCACAGAACCCCAAGCACAGCCACTGGGAAAAGCCCAGCCGAATTGCTAATGGGACGGAAACTCCGGTGCCCACTTGACCGTTTGAACCCCCATTACACACCCGAGGGTTACAAGGGGGAACTAGAAAAGACAAGGGAAATGAGCATAGGCGACCGGGTGTGGGCCCGAAACTATGGGGACGGCCCGAGTTGGTCGCAGGACAAGTAACAAAGATAACAGGCCCAAAATCGACGTGGTAGAGCTACCAGACAACCGAGTGTGGGCGCCACATAGATCAGTTAAGGAAACGAATAACTGACCAAACCAAACCAATAGAGACAGGTAATGACCAATACCACTTTGAATCCACAGCTGACAATGACCCGGGGGAGGCGCAAGACTTAGCTGAGGTCCCAGAGTTCCAGCGACGCCATCAGGTCCCCGAGGGAAGCAGCAGGGAAAATTCCAAAATTAATCCAAGGCCGGATGGCCAAGAAAAAGAGTCGGCCAATAATCCGGAGCCCGATGGCTCAGAGAAAGAGCTGGGAGGAGAAAACAGCCCCTCCGACCAGCTCAAAACACCACCCAGAACTGAACCGCGCAGGTCAGAAAGAACTAGGAGACGCCCAGGTTATTTGCGTGACTACGTCGAAAAATAACATGTAAATAAATATGTAAATAGAGACAAAGTGTTTTCTGGGAGGGGAGGAGTGTTATGTATTAACAGTTGTACCTTTAAATATTTGAGCGGGAAATCAGCACGTTGCTGATTGGACGAAGCCTCCAGCAGAACTGTATAAAAGGAGAGGTTTTTCCCCCAGCCTGTTGCTGGGTTCACCCTATATTAAAGAGCTGTTGTCACTACCCTGGTCTCCAGCCTCGTTACTTCCCGAACTTAACAGTAATATGAGAGGCAAGCAACCGGGCGCCCCAAGAAACTGTATTTGGAGTAGATTGTGCTTCGGCATTTTATTTAAAAGTCTGGAGCAGGCCCAATCTGGCCCGTGAGATGCTTAGATCTGGCTTGTGGGACTACCCTGGAAACAGTGAGGGACCGGCCCACGGTGCCTCTGCCAGCAAAAATGAGCTCTTAAGCTCCGTTTCCGGCTGCGATGGCCTTCTGCAACCCTCTGCCAGTGAAAACAGAGCTTTTGCTGTCTTGAGGGTTGCAGGAGGCTGTCGCAGCCAGAAACGGAGCTCAGGAGCCTGTTTTCACTGGCTGAGCACTCAGGCAGCCACAGGCGCCCCTGACATGAGTGACATCGATCAGGCCACGCCCACTCTGGCCACCCCCACCTCCCAAGGTCAAACACAACCCTGATGCAGCCCTCAACGAAATCGAGTTTGACACCCCTGGTCTGGAGAAAGAGGATGACAGTGCAAAAGGAGAAGAAATTCTAAATATGGTAGAATCCTTATGGCTACACCAGGGGTGGGTTCTACTTACCCATACCACCGGTTCGCATCGTGCCCGCTTGCTCCGCTCACACAGAAGCTTCTGCGCATGTGCAGAAGAATTTTGATGACGTTTGGGTCAGTGGGTGGAGCCTCCCACTGGTTTTACTATCGGTTCTATATAATTGGTCCGAACCGGGGACAACCCACCACTGGACTACACAATCCAAAACAGCTGTCAGTGAAACTCTACTCATCTTGGTGCAGTGATTCACTGTGGGGTGTGAGAAATGAAGAAAATGGTCTGGCTTTTTAAAATTAAAGCAACTGCTGAATAAGTCAGCTAACGAAGCTTGTTTTAGGGGTGGGGGAAATTCCACAGACAGTTCTCCAAATCACCAAGAGAGCACTGCTAAACTAAGGTGATCCAGGATGTTTTGGCATGTCAGGAAGAGTGAGAGAACTGCAGAGGATATGACATCAGTTATGCTACCAGTTGTTGCTTCTCTGTTTTCCCAAATGCATTCCAAGGAAACAGCTGGAGCCAAGCAGGAAGTAAAACTTTTTTCAGGTTATTGTTTTTCCGAAAGCCTCAAGAAATGCAAAGATGTACCCCAACTTGGAATCCTCCAGATGTGACAAATGACCCAACTGTACTCAAATTTGTGCCCTTCAGATGTGCTCAACTACATTCCATTTTTCCTCAGCAGGCACTACGTTTGGGCATGACAAGAATTGATGTCCATTACAACTAACAGCACAGGACTGGGGAAAACAGAGGGATTGTTCAAAATACAAAATGAGCAACGCTCAAAGCATTGAATAGCAAACAAAGAATCTAATACTTCGAACGCCTTGCATAGTTCTGATTATTTCCATTCCCATTTCTGAAAGATTGGAGGCAAGAGCGGATATCATTACGTCCAAGTATTTTTAAAATTCTCTTGAAAGACACTCCTACCAAAAACTCTTTGAGCAAAGCTTCCACCTTAGTCTGTTCTACAATGCACTGAATTATAATAGCATCTGTTCCATTTATTCCCTTTCCAGATCTGAACCTTGGAAGAACAGTCCATTATTTCATGTCCAAATTTCCCAGACCACCAGGATGTTTTATGCACTTTGAGACGATTGTTTTGAGACAATACCTAGACCAGTAACCTTGTTCCAGGATTACTGGCAGTGCAGTCTTCTGTGGCTTCATTTGCATGTAAGCACCACTTTATGCATAGGGTTGGAGTGCCCGGCAGAGAGGCTGCAGTAAAGTGGGTTCTTTGGCGCTTTCTGAGCTGGGTTGTTTTCTTGCAGATGTTTCATTACCAAACTAGGAAACATCATCAGTGCTAGAAGGGAGTGGGGTTTGCTCTTATTTTTATATACTGGTGGCTTGCTTGCCCTTTCAGTGCTGGGGTGGGTGGGGCGAGGGGCTGCGGTCTGGCCTTATCAGAGGATCAACAGAAGTTTTTGCTTTCAGGAGGTCTGGCCACAGAAAACTGAGTGATCTCACATGCTTTCATTTCATCCTATTTACAAATATGATTTTGGGTGCTGGTAGTGGTGGGAATTTGAGCATAATAATCACATAAAGAACCTAACTTCCATTTCTGCACAGGCCCTACGGGCAGCAACATAAGGGAAAATTTTTGTGATATCCAGAATACTAAATCAACCTCCATCAACGGGTTAGGTCACTCCTCTTGTTTGTGGGATGAAACGCTAGGTGGGACACAGGCATTTTATTTAGAAAGCTAAATAAAGAAAGGCAGAATGATGACATTACAAGGATGTAAGCACCTTCTTCTCATGGGCCAGCTGTTTCTACCCACTTTTATTCAATGGTTCTGACTGCATGTCCCTGACCTGCAGCTGGAAAGCTGCAAAAGGACGTTGTCAGTTTCTTTCAAACACATTGCAGAAGCATCTCCCTGAGGCATTGGGAGACAGCTATTGTTCAGGGGAGGCTGGTGCAGCTAGTTTTATATGATCAGATCCAGATGGAGGATTACACCTGGGGTGGGGTGGGGGGAATGGGAAGCTTTGTCAGGGTGGGTTAGGGGAAAGAATATAATGAAACCCCGAGATCTAAATGAGCCCTTGCTGAATGGTTTCAGATCAGGGGTTTACTGAAATCAAAGAGAACCAGTTGCTCTCAGGGAAGTGCTATTAGCGTTCATTATTTAAGAACTATTAGACGGTCTGGCAGATCTGCAAAGATAGAAAGCCAAGCTATTTTTTTTTAATATACATTCATATATGCTATGTTACATCAAGCTCAGTGATGAAGCTTGCGCACTTCAAACAGCTCACTCAGTCATTATAAGGTCTATTTTTGAGGGATGTGTGATATTAAGGTTTAGAGTGGTGTATAAAGTGGGCAGCTATGGCTTGTTCAACAAACAATGAATTAAAAATTCAATTTGGCATTATGTGTGAAACCAAGTAGTTTCATACAGTCTTCCCCAACCAAATGCCTTGTAGTTGTTTGGGGACTACAGTTCCCAGAACTCCTCGCCAGGAGGGACAAAAAGAGGATTCCATCTTGGAGAGCTAGAAATTACTATATTTGCTGGCATTTCTCTGCAGTCCTACTCCAAACAACTCTGAGTGATGTAGATTTAAAAGAAACAAACAATTACAGACAATAGGAAATTAAGTCAGCAATAGCATGATCCAAAAGAGAAGACCCCAAACTTGACCTCCTCTAAATGCTCACTCCCAGAGTCAGGTTTTCATCTCTCTGAGAAAACTTATCAGGGGGAACAATGGCTTCTAGAACTGGAGGTAAGTTATTCCACAGCCTGGTGTTGTCCCTACAGAGAAGGCTGAAGTATGGAGTCCTTGCAGATGGATTTTTTGAGGGAATGGGACCCTTTAGCAGGGCCACTCTCCTAAATCTTACAGGACAGCTGGATTCATTTCAGAGCAATCAGCTTTGGAAATATCTAGGACAGGGGTCTCCAATTTTGGCAACTTTAAGACTTGTGGACTTCAACTTCCAGAATTGTGGGAGTTGAAGTCCACAAGTCTTAAAGTTGCCAAGATTGGAGACCCCCGAGACACGTTAAAGATGGTAGCAGAAATTAAGTGGCAATCAGAGCATTTCCCACACTAATGGTGTTACATGCGTGAACCAAAGTTCACCGTAACTTGTCAGGCCACTGATTGTTGAACCAGCTGAAGCTTCCATGCAGTTTTCAAGGGCAGCTCCCTGAGGGGCAAATTGAAGCAGTCCAGCTAGGAGGTGACAAGTTTGAACGACTCTGCTCCATGTCCAGGAAAGGTTTAGTGCACAAGATATAATTGTACAAAGAGTCTCCTAGCCATCCGCAGGAGTAACAAATCCCCCAGAATACAATCCCCAGGCTGCAAACTAGCTGATTAGTACCAGAATACCTGCCACAAGGGATGTGTGGGCAGAGGAAATGTATACAGAATTGCAGGAATCTCATTGATGTGAATGAAATTGTTTCCTTGCTCTAACCACCTCCCACCAATACTCCTGTTTATTTTTCTTCCCCTATGCTCTTATGTGTTTGTTTGTTTTTGTTTGTCTTCCCCCATTACAGCTTTTGGAATGTAATCTTCTCAGAAGAGATGCATTCTCCTATACTTGTTCATGAGTCACACCAGTGAAACGATGCAGTCGACAACAAACAAGCACAACATGCCTTCTGTACAGGGAGATGCATTGCCCACAAATCCAATGGGATTCTTTTCAGTGAAAATTAGGCTGCCGGCTATTATGTCTTTGAGAAGAGCTCCAGAGTTGGAGTCCCTTTCCACCACATCCTGGTTTGTTTCTAATCTTCATTATCCAGTTTCATTTAAATATGAAAGTATTTGTTGCGTTAATGATAAAACCTCTACCTTGGGAACAATACAATGAAGCCTCCTGAAAGAGTTGACCAATTGACTCCATGCCAATAGTCCCGAATGCATGGAATTCAGTTTTTGTTTCCCATAAATGTCTCTTCCATGTAATCCTATTCGTACTAGGCAGAATTTATAAAAATCAAACCATGCCCCTTTACAATTCCATCATAGGTCCTTAGGAAAGTGGGTTCAGCCCTAGACCCAAAATACTATAGAAGGAGCACTTCTTTGTTATTTGGCAAAGCAATAGTTCCCCCTCCCACAAAGGGTCAGGTTTTCACATACCCCCTCCCATGAAAGCGAAAATACAAAAATCCACTGACAATCCAAACTGCTGACTCTGCAACAACAAAGTCAAAACTGTTTCACATTTAATATGTGAATGCAGCAAAATCACACAAACTGATTACAAAGCTAGACATGACCGAGTTGCTAAATTAATCCGCTGGTCATTATGTAAAAAATACGACTTACCTGTATCCAAAAAGTCATGGGAACATAAAGTGGAAAAAGTTATAGAAAATGAGAAGGTGAAAATCTTGTGGGACTTTCAAATACAGACAGATTGTCATTTGGAGCACAATACGTCAGATATCACGGTTGTTGAAAACCGAATCATACAATTTATTGATATCGCGGTACCAGGAGACACCAGAGTTGAAGAAAAAGAACTGGAAAAAATCATGAAATATCACAACCTGGCCACTGAAACTACATGGTTATGGATGAAACCGTGTAATAATGATACCCATTGTCACTAGGGCACTTGGTATCATGTCCAAGAATTTTACAAAACACATCAAGAAATTGCAGCTTCCTGCAATAACACCAGCGGAACTACAAAAACCTGCACTACTCAGAACATCGTATATTTTAAGAAGGTACTTGGTTGATACCTAGGACGCTGGCAGCAAACAGTATCAACCGTTAGCACCAGTCAATGGTATTTATGATACATTTTAAAATGTTCAGTTGACTGAGTTTCATGTTTAATGAATAAAATAATAATAATATAATACAGCACAAGAAGATCAAGCAAGAAACTTCAGTCTATAAACATTCAAGCATGAGTCTCAAAATATTTCTACCCGCTCTCTGCAATGAGCATAGGCAGCAACTCAAGGCTTTACTCAAGGAAGTAAAAAGCAACTGTTTTAACTGGGATGACAATACTGATTTTATTGGGAATATTGTGTTTGATTGTTTTCATTTTTTCTCCCTCTTTGATTATCTTTTCTCAATCTATTTTTATATCCAGAGGTTTGGCTTCATTGATTTTATAAGAAAATTTTTCATTAAGACTTCCTGTGTGCAAGACTGCAGAGTTATGTAGCTAGCCCTTGTTTGTTAGAATTGGCTCAAGGTTTGTTAATTTCAGTATATCTGGACTTTGGGCAAGAATAAGCATGGCCCCTTCTTTCCCATTTCTTGTAGCGGGCTAAATAATAAAGTCCTGGACAGAAGTCTCCAGCTAGACAGACAAGGTGTGTCAGGAGATTCAGTTTGCTTGGTGGCAGTCTATCTTAATTATCTTTTACTGGGAGCCTTTGGAAGAAGGGGACTGCCATGGAGATTTTAAATTATCCCCTGCCTGGTTAGATGACAAACCCATAAGCAGAAATGTAATTCTCCAGGCACTGGTATTTTCCTGTTCTCTCACCAGAAACAGCAAGTAAACACAGAAATTGGTATCACTTGGGAATTAACCCCATGAGATTACTTGCCTGTGTGAGTGGTCCATTATGATTCCTCCAACACAACACTTTTTCCCCCAGGGAGGATTGTTAACATGCTTCACTTGCAAAATGTCAGGTGCATGTGTGAACTAGCCTTCACAGATTTTTCACAGGCAGGTCAAAAGCCAAGCAGACAACTGACACAACAGACCAAATACCAGAACACTGTCCAAGTCATCAGGGCACAAAATCTAAGGCAAAAGAAGTCAGGTCCTGCCTATGTGATGGAAAGCTTTAGGAAAGGCTCTGAGCATTCCCCTTCAAACCTTCCGAAGTTTCAAACACGAGATAAAAAGACACTCCCTTTTAAGGCCTAATGCTGGAGAGTGATGAATGTTATTTCAGCACAGATGGTAGGATAACATACCTGATAGCACCTGAGGGTAGCAGGCTAGCTCAGATAACTCAGGACAGGCCCGAAGGGACGCGGGATTGTCTTCCAATTGAGGGGGAACCCTCAGAGGCTGAGGACTCCAGAACAATGGCTCACTTACACACACACACACACACACAAACACATTGCCCCCATCGGATCTACAAGATGGTATCTTTCATTAGCCCAATATTTGGCAAAAACCCAAGAGAAAATAGCGAGATTTTTCAAAGCCTTCCAACTGAAGAAAAGCAGATGCACGAAGATATGCTTCAATAGCTGGTCAGCCTCCAAATAACTCTCAAGACTACAGTGAAAGCAGCAGTTTATTACGGGCAGACGTGAGCGTGCGCGCACACACTCCTTCCAGTGTTAAATTAGCAAAGGGAATGAACGTATGTTTCCAAATGCAATTCCTCACTAATCAGAAAATCCCCAGTAGGTGGGCATGGTATGCTGGAGACAAGTTGCATTTGTAAAATACGATTAATCCCAAATAGCCACTGAAGAAATTCTACTTCCTTCCTGTGTGATCTGGTATCAGGCAGCCATGCTACTTGAATCAAGGAATCCAACTGGGAAGAAGGGAATCTCAGCCCTACTTCTTCCAATCCTGATAATTCATGACCTGTAACTCCAAGTACTGGCAACGTTTCTTTCTTCAATAGGCAGGCATATAGCTGTGTTGGTAATCCAAGAGGTGCAAGTCATTAGTATTTTATGGATACGGGCCTTGACACAGAATTTTGTTATAAAGCATTCTATATTTTCAATCACTTCTCCCATTCTTCTTTGGAGGGCTGACTGGAAAGCACAGGGGCCACAAGTCCCATATGACTGGGGGAAATGCTTAAATTAATGGCTGAGTCAATTCCTTTTTATTTAAACTCATCCCTTGCCTAACTCTAAAATGACCAGGTTACTCCTCACAACACCCTTGACCTAGAAAAAACATACTTGAAATTCTGTTGCACAAATGCAGTCATACACTCAAGAAAAAAATGTGCCAAATAGCAAGCTAGTGTACGCCCAATCAAACTCACTTCTAATTCACCTCCAAGAGTCAATACTGAAAAGGTAAAAACATAAACAGCCTTCTCTTTTCCTCTGAAAGTTGTGATCCGTAATTCCTAAAATACTTCAACTACCTGTACTTAATACCAGTAATTTGACGTGCTCATTGCAGCTTGTGTGTTTCATGAACTAAGAAGACACAGCCTATACACAGAAAGTTTATGGGAGGAGGAGGAGGGGGGAGGAGGAGGAGGAGGAGAGGAATACATAATACTTTGGCATCAAATAAGAAGAGAAGATTCATTGGAAAAGACTCTAATGTTGGAAAGATAGAAGGCAAAAGGAGGAGGGGAATGATAACAGATGAGATAGGTAAGTGTCATCGACACAATGAACGTGAATTTGGGTAAACTTCACGAGATATTGGAGGACAGAGGGGGCCTGGCATACTATGAGCCATAGGGTCGCAAAGAGTTGGACACAACTTAGCAACTGAGCAACAAAAATTTTCCATCTCAATTCCTAACTTCAGCAGCAAACCAGAATTTGGCTCTCAGTTCAATACACTGATATAAAACGAAGAGGAAGATATTCACTGCTAAAAATCAAGGGAGACAAACTTTTCCCTTCTCTCATTTTGCTCCAGAACTCTGAAGATTTGGACCAACTGGACCTGGCAGTTTAAAAAAGATTGAGAAAGAGCAAGTTTTTTTCTCTCTCTCTAATATCCATTTCCTAAAAGGGGTAACCTCTCCATTGTAAGAGAACTATGCATGTTTTACTTATATGATTAACCTGCACAACTGGTTTGGTCTTAACTGCAAAATATCAAATGGTGAGAAACCAATGTGTAAAATTTCATGTGTGAACAGGCTCTTCGAAGCATTTCTTTCAACCCAACTACGATATGGGTTAAAAACGACTCAGCTCAGCTTTTAATATACAGGTCAATGCGGTGTGGGAAAAGTCTGCTACAAAATCCTATGGTTCCATAAGGACTACAATTTGAGCGAAAAAAGAAGACAGATGTCCCCAGCACAGAGATCCCAAAATAATTTCCAGGATGAGACAGGAGTATCCCCTCATTAAAAATATAATAAAGGAAGATTTATTAGCTGGGTTAATAAAGAGAAGTGGGAATATCTTGGCTTGGAGAAAATGAACTATCCTTCTGAGATGGTTTAATATTTAAAAAAAAAAAAGGAAGAGGAAGGAAAATTCCTGGTCGGTTAATACATATATCCAACTACTTTGTTTATCTTTACTTTTCTAGTTTCGTAAACAGATTTAGAACTGGACTCATTTTGTCCATTTCTGCGATCCATTTGCTTCCTAAGTGTCGTGTCCCACTCCTCCTCTGACGGCCGGGTCTGGGAAGTCTGTATCAAGCGTGGCCACGAAGCCTCTGCAGCTTTGCCAAATTCCTGTCAGAGTTCTCAGGGCAGGCAGGAATCCAAGGTGTGACTTCAGCAACCAGATTAGACTTTGCCTGACTCAAGGAATGCCAGAAAGCAGATCCTTTATATAGGCCATGGGGTGTGGCTCCATGACTCAGCACTTATCCAGGCCTGCCCCTCCCTTCCTTTTGCTGACGTCGCCTCTCCATTCTCCGGAAGCGGGGATCTGTCCACGTTTTGTCAGCTGCTGGCAATTCTAGCTCGTGGCTGGCTTCTTGCTCACACACTGTGGTGGTGGTGGGGAGGTTTATTTGCTCAGTCTGTCCGGGCATGGTGCCATGACCATGGGGGTCATGGCACCATGCTGCAATTATTCCAACATGTCCTACTAAGTCTACAGGACTGGGAGCCACTTTTTCATGGTCTCCTTTTTTTCTTCTTGACTTTTGAGAAAAAAACGGTGGATTTGAAAACTGATTTGTTCCTTAGTAACCTTTTTGGTGAAAATAAAGCAAAAGGGAAAGAGTAAACAGCCAGAGGCTGACCATAAGCCTTTAAAATTAGCAGCAACTCATTCCCGTGAAGATCTGGGCTCCCAACTTCTATTCCTAGAATATTCCATGATGTTGGCAGTGGAAAATCAGATGCTCCGGTCTACATAAATTGATTTAATTGAACGTTGTGGCATGCTAACATCTGAGCCATACCATACCATACACCCTACCATACTATACACCCTACCATACCATATCGTGATAAAATGTAACATTTTTTATTACCGGTTCTGTGGGCATGGCTTGGTGGGGGAGGGTAATGTGACTGGGTGGGCATAGCCAACTTTTTTTTTACTTTTAAAAGCATTTTTTCTACAACCTCTTTGGCCAAAGAGATTGTAGAAAAAATGCTTTTAAAAGGCTCTGACAATCCCAGCTGAGCTGTGCAATCATCAGAGGCTTTTTTTTATTTTAAAAGCATTTTTTTTGGCCAAAGAAAAAATGCTTTTAAAAGTAAAAAAAAAAAAAATCTGATGATCGTGCGGCTCAGCTGGGCATGGTGGGGGCAGGGATTTTTGCTACTGGTTCTCCAACATACACACACACACACACTTTCTATAATGGGTTAAGCTTGTGGCCAGGTAACATTTTATACATATATTGAATTGTGAAGATTTTTGTGTACTGAAAAGTTTTGCCTTTTTTTTTTGTACAATGGCATGCTTAGTTACACTTTATTAAGAAAAAGGTTTGCCAGGATTCATAACAAATTAAATCTTCAAACATGACTTACAAACTAAGTGGGCAACCATGACAACTTTACAACCTGTGAACTTTAACTCCCAGAGTTCCTGAGCCAGGCATGTTTGCCCAATATGCTAAGCCAAGGCAAAAATAGTCCTTACTTTTAACATTCTCTTGCAAAATGTGAACATAAACAGTAGATGAATTATGAAGATTTTTGTGTATTGAAAAGTTTTAAAAAATATGGGGTATGGTATGGTATGGTGTTTTTCACTTACAACTATTGCATTCCCATGGTCACGTGATTGAAATTTGGATACTTGGCAATTGGCTCGTATTTATGATAGTTGCAGTGCTACATGGTCATGTGATCACTTTTTGCAACCTTCTACCAAGCAAAGTCAATGGGGATGCCAGATTCACTTAAGAACCATGTTACTAACTTAACAACTGCGGTGATTCACTTAACAACTGTGTCAAGAAAGATCATAAATTAGGGCAAAACTCACTTAACTGTTTTGTTTAGCAGCAGAAACTTTAGGTTCAATTGTCGTAAGTCGAGGACTGCCTGTAATGAAGCACACAGTGCAGCAGCTGCAGTTCTGGGGGAACTGTCCGTGCCAACCAAATCTGAATATCCTCTAAGGACAATTTTTGGTAAACACAACACACTTCATGGCTAGCCAGTGATGAAATTAAATCTTCTCCAAGGAACAATTACCTAAGCTGTCCTCCCTTTCTTGTTCCTTTATTTAATTTGCTTGCCTGAATGAGGATTTTAGTGAAAACTTTCACTAAAAGGGGAGGAGGGGAATGGGGCAAATTCTAAGGTCTAAGCTAAATAGAAGCTTGTATTTTCTTCCTTGAAGTCAAACTGTGGCAACCAAGAACGGTTCTTGATGGTCTGGGAAAGTTAGGAGCATCTTTAGACCAGGGAGATGCTTCCAAAATATACTCTGCAGTGTAGGAACCACTCTACATTTACTTATGTAACTTCTATGTCTTTTCATAATCAAGTTTTCCCCCAAAAGTTCCTCAGCAAATGTTGACTTATAAAATACTCAGTTTGAAAATTGCTGTGATATATTGATGTGTATCAGCCATTGTTACTGAGAAATGCTATTCTAGCTCATCTATCAAATTCTGCAAAAATATTGGTTGCTGAATGTCAAATACCAAAGTGTCATATCATTAGGCTTCCAATGCAACCATGAAATATTGTTAAGAATATTCAAACCGTTAAAAAGAATCCTAGAGATTATTTCCAATGGAACAATGTAAACAGCTACAGGAATTGCCATTGCCTCTAGCTGCGTGTATGGTTCTTATTTTCCTTTTTTATTTCCCAATACAACAGATACACTCACTCTTACTCTCTCTCTCTCTCTCACACACACACACACAGTTAGAAGTTTTTCAGTTATTAAAAGAGCATCCTGGGACACATTTTTTCATGGTCATTACACATGTTCCTTGATTGTGCTACCTTTAAATATTGTGTAGGCATTGGAGTATCAGCCGTGGAAAAGCTGTTCCTGTAACATTACTTTTGACTTTTCAATGCCATGAGTATCTGAATAAGCTATGTTTACTGGCTCTACAGCAGAGATGGCCAGCCTTGACAATTGGCTGGGGAATTCTGGGAGTTGAAGTCCACAAAGTCTTAAAAGTTGTCAAGGCTGAATGCCCCTTCTCTACCATATGGAAAGAGAACAGTCATCTCCCTTTTTTTTACTGGCCTTGGGAACTAATTCCACAAAAGCAAGAAAACTTCTAATTTTCTAAGCTTTTAAGGAGAGGTATAACTTATCGTGCACACACCAGATGTAGGAAAACCTACAGCCACATCAGGAGAATAATTTTTTGCCACTTCCCTTTCTGATTACGGCAATAAAATAATAATTTTCCCACAATTCCAAGGCAGGAAATACATGTATTCAGTACCATAAATCCCAGAATAGACTTAGCATTGTTTTAAAATGCTAAGGAAAGGAAAAACCATTTACCAAAATATCACCAAAACCCAAGGGAGGAAACAACAAATCCCAGTGTTGCCCGCTTGTCTGGCACAACCCTCCCAGTTATGCATTATCGTTCCAGTCACTGTGTTCTTCTACCTTCCCCAAATCTATTAAGTGCAGTGTGGTTGCAACTTTGCCCACCCAGGAAATAGGGTTACATTTTCATTAGAGCAAGCAAAAGCTTAAACTCCTTTGCTGCTTCTTGCTTCATATCCTCAAAAAGTAGTCAAAGATTGCATATCCTCAAAAAGTAGCCAAACATTGTCTGGAGGGGAAAATACTGTACAGGTAGTCCTTGACTTACAAGCATTTGTTTAACGATGATTCAAAGTTACAACAGTACTGGAAAAAGTGATGTATTTATTATTTATTTATTTATTGTTTGAATTTCTATACCGCCCTTCTCCCAAAGGACTCAGGGCGGTTTACAGCCAGAATAAAACAATTGATACAAAAATTAAAACCAATTTAAAAAGCAAAAATTCAAAGTTGGCTGGACACTATAAAACCCATAAAAACCCCATTTAAAAACCATTAGGCCAGTCCTGCGCAATGGAACAGAAATGTTTTCAGCTCGCGTCGAAAGGTCCGGAGATCAGGGAGTTGGCGGATACCTGGTGATAGCTCGTTCCAGAGGGTTGGTGCCCCCACAGAGAAGGCCCTCCCCCTGGGGGGTCGCCAGCCGACATTGTCTGGCCGACGGCACCCTGACGAGACCCTCCCTATGGGAGCACACTGGTCGATGGGAGGTCGCCGGTAGCAGCAGGCGGTCCCGTAGATAACCCGGTCCTATGCCATGGAGCGCTTTAAAGGTGATAACCAACACCTTGAATTGCACCCGAAAGACCACCGGAAGCCAGTGCAGCCTGCGCAGGAGAGATGTTATATGGGAGCAACGAGTTGCTCCCTCTATCACCCCCGCAGCCGCATTCTGAACCAGTTGGAGCCTTCGGATGCTCTTCAAGGGGAGCCCCATGTAAAGAGCATTGCAGTAGTCTAGACGGGAAGTGACGAGGGCATGAGTGACTGTGCATAAGGAATCCCGGTCTAAGAAGGGACGCAACTGGAGTATCAGGCGAACCTGATAAAAAGCTCCTCTGGCGGCAGCCGTCATATGCTCTTCCAACGACAGCCGTGCATCCAGAAGGACGCCCAGATTGCGGACCCTCTCTGTGGGGGCCAATGACTCGTCCCCCACAGTCAGCGATGGCATCAGCTGATTAAACCGGGATGCCGGCATCCACAGCCACTCGGTCTTGGCGGGGTTGAGTCGGAGCCTGTTTTTCCCCATCCAGACCTGCATGGCCTCCAGACACCAGGACATCACTTCAACAGCTTCACTGGGGCGGTTAGGGGTGGAAATGTACAGCTGTGTATCATCAGCGTACAGATGACACCGCACCCCAAAACCACGGATGATCTCGCCCAGCGGCTTCATATAGATGTTGAACAGGAGAGGCGAGAGAACCAACCCCTGAGGCACCCCACATAAGAGGCACCTCGCGGTCGATCTCTGCCCCCCTGCCAACACCGTCTGCGACCGGTCAGAGAGGAAGGAGGAGAACCACCAAAAAACGGTGCCCCCCACTCCTAACCCCTCCAGCTGCCGCAGCAAGATACCATGGTCGATGGTATCAAAAGACGCTGAGAGATCTAATAGGACCAGGGCAGAGAACAACCTCTGTTCTGGGCCCTCCAGAGATCATCCACCAACATGACCAACGCCGTCTCTGTGCTGTACCCAGGCCAGAAACTGGACTGGAACGGGTCTAGATAGACAGTTTCATCCAGGTACTGAGGGAGCTGATGCGCTACCACACTCTCAACAACCTGACTTGAGTTATCACTCTTCATCTTATACCTGTGACTATTGCATCATCCCCATGGTCAGATGATCAAAATTCAGGTGCTTGACAACTGGCCTGTATATATGAGAATTGCACTGTCATGTGATCACCGTTTTTACCCTTCCCAGCAGGCTTTCGACAAGCAAAGTCAATGGGGAAAGCCAGATTTGCTTAATAACTATGTGATTCACTTAACAACTGCAGTTACTGTGTTTCCCCGAAAATAGGACTGGGCCTTATATTATTTTTTGCTCCAAAAGATGCATTAGGGCTTATTTTCCAATTAAGTCTTATTTTGGGGGAAATACAACTAAATCTAAATACATCTGTCTGGCTGACTATCTTAACTGGGGCTTATTTTTGGGATAGGGCTTATATTACGAGCATCTTGAAAAATCATGCTAGGAGTTATTTTCCAGTTGGGTCTTATTTTCAGGGAAGCATGGTATTTGCTTACCAGCTATGGCCAAAAAAAGCTCATTAAAAGGGGCAACAATCATTTAAGAACTGCTTTGCATAGCAATGGAAATTTTGGGCTCAATTGTAAGTTGAGGACTACCTGTGTGGTAATGTAATACACTCTCTACATTATTTTTCTTTTGTTACAAATATCTCTAGGTAATGCTTGGTTTGAAAAAGATACAAATCACTGGAAGAAGAAACTGAGGCCAAGAGATAACTTTTCATTAAGGTCTGCCCTCCAAATTTCCATAATTTTCATGGGAAAACATTCTGTGACATTCTAAATGCACAAAGCAAGTAACAATCCAGTGGATTTCAGACAAGCTGGCTTGGGTAGCAGTGTTTATGAGTTATATTATCCAATGTAGCAGAAATACTTCATACACCCACATACACACTCCATCAATCTGAAAAAAATATACAAACTTCCATTTATCCTGAAGCTTACTTTCTCAGCTTGTTATTAACAAGACAGTTAAAATGACTTATGCTAATTTTACACACTATAGCTCTGAGTAGCGGTAGTGTTTTTAGTTGGGGTGTGCTTTTACTTAAATACTTAACACAGTGTAAGCCGCCCTGAGTCTTCGGAGAAAGGCGGGATATAAATTCAAATAAATAAATAATAAATAAATACAATAAAACCCAAACAGTAAATGTTGTAAAACAGGCTACACCAGAATCAACAGTAAAACAATACCTGTATGGTAATCAATTTTAAGACATTATCTAATCCGGGGTCTCCAGCCGTGGCAACTTTAAGCCTGGAGGACTTCAACTCCCAGAATACTTTGCTGGCTGGGGGATTCTGGGAGTGGAAGTCCATCAGGCTTAAAGTTGCCAAGGTTGGGGACCCCTGATCTAATTCTTGCGCTACCATAAGTTAAACTAGTTTCAGATTCACCTGCCTTAAGAGAACATTGCTTCTTTTTACAGGAACTGGGTTAGGCTACTATGGTTATCCCATCACCCTCCTGCTCCCACTCCCAAGCAAGCATGACCCCTGTTTAATTATCAGATTTCCCTTTCCCCCAATATGGCTGTTTGAAATTCTGCTTTGTTTTAATCCTTGTTAGCTGCCTATTGTGCATGAGGTGGCTGTAAAAAGTTGGCTAAATAAAATAAATAAAAATGTACTGCCACCGAAAAGAAGTTATTTCAGCATCGGAAAGGTCCAGTGAAGGAGAAGAAACGTTTTACGAGCCTTTTTGAACCTCAGGAAACTCGACTCTAAACAGTTCAAGAGAGAGTCGGTTCCAAACAGGAGGACTACGATGGGGGGGAGAAAAAAGCTCTGAAACGAGAGGCTGTCAATTTGACAGTGGAGAAAACTAAGCAACTCCTCTGATTGCGCGATTGACCTGAGCGCACAGAGCCTGAAATTGTAATCAAGGTATTGAAATAATTTGGGTCTTCCGGCACAAACTGTCCAGAAGTTCAAGCACACACATCGCCATCAAATCAATAAATAAAAATCTCCAAATCAAGGTGCTCAGAAACCCGTTTTGAGGAATCAGGTGGGAGAATTGTGAATCTTTGAGGCTCTCGTGTCACTCGGGAGTTTGCTCCGCCAATCTAAGCGACTTACATATTGATGAACCAAATGGAAGATTTCTCCGAAAGGGAGTTCCGCCATAAGGCTTGATTGCAGCCCGTTTGCCTGGATAACGTCTGGGCCACTCCTTTTCTGATAGATTAATGGAGAGCAGGCGCAGCTCATATGGCATAAATTCAACAGATAAAGCTCCCCTCCCCCCCCTTTTTTTCCCCTGGCATGGCGAGATGAAGCGACAACTGACGTTCTGGGGGTTTGAGATTCCCGCGTAGCTTTTAAAGATGCCAGCCTTGCCCACCCCACCCCCAAAAAACCCCCAAACCCCCCCATACCAGTGCTATTTTCTCGATTTAAATCTGATGCCAGTGAATCTGCTTAAGAGGGCCTTCCCCTCAGTTTGCACGCCACACGACGGCGAGGGAGGGGAGGAAAAGCACCTTCTGCCAATTGTTATCTATACCGCGGGTGATTTTTATAGCGTCCCCTCCTCCCGGGCCAGGCTTGCAAGTTGTTCGCCCCGTTTTCCACGTTCGTTGAGGAGACTTTTGCAGCGTTTGCTTTGCACCGCGCCGGGCGAACGTCTCTCGTTCTACCCGCTAGGCAGCGGATTCGGCGGGAACCGGCGATCTCTCGAGCTGCCCTGCATCCCAATCGCCGAAATCTGAATTGCAACAATGGCAAAGCATCACCACGGCTGGTTTGTCTCCCCCCGCCGCCGCCGCCGCCGCCTTGCACCACGTGCGCCTGGACCAACCCTTCCGTCTCACAAGCAGCCTTGGCAGCGGCAGAGTTCTCACGAGAGCAATCAGCGAAATGGAACTCAAACGGCTTCGGAAGTCGAGAGACGCGCCCGCTCCCACCCTCGTCCAACCAGGCAGAACCCCTCCTCCCCACCCCTCCTCCCGGGCCAGGTTTGCAAGTTGTTCGCCCCGTTTTCCACGTTCGTTGAGGAGACTTTTGCAGCGTTTGCTTTGCACCGCGCCGGGCGAACGTCTCTCGTTCTACCCGCTAGGCAGCGGATTCGGCGGGAACCGGCGATCTCTCGAGCTGCCCTGCATCCCAATCGCCGAAATCTGAATTGCAACAATGGCAAAGCATCACCACGGCTGGTTTGTCTCCCCCCGCCGCCGCCGCCGCCTTGCACCACGTGCGCCTGGACCAACCCTTCCGTCTCACAAGCAGCCTTGGCAGCGGCAGAGTTCTCACGAGAGCAATCAGCGAAATGGAACTCAAACGGCTTCGGAAGTCGAGAGACGCGCCCGCTCCCACCCTCGTCCAACCAGGCAGAACCCCTCCTCCCCACCCCTTCCCCTCCCCCACCCCACCTAGCCGCATCCAGGGGCATTCCCTACTGCAAGGTCTTTGCGCCTTTAAATACCCCGAGCTGTGGCTAAGCAGGCACCTTCTCCAAACATTCAGGCCCATTAACATTGTTAAGCAGTGAGTTAGGGAGTGTCAGAAATGTGCTATTTTCACACGCAGCCTGATTGATGAAGGGCGCCGCGCGCAGGGCCCAGAATTGGCAGCGAGACAAGCTTGAACAATGAGGGGGCCCCCAGCCAGCCAATAAATACCAGCCTCTAATCTCATTCCCCCCCCGCCCCACGTGGGGCCAGACGGGCAGACGGAGCTTCGCGCCCATTGGGCGACTCGCAGCCAACCAGAGGGTGTCAAAAAGAAGCTTTGCGCTGCCGTTGGCTGGCCGCGTTCTCTTTTGTTCTCGCTACTCCAGAAGGGTTAACTCTTTCTTCTCCTTTTTTCCCCCAGGAACGCAGGTTTAGCTAAAGAGGTGCAGACAGTGCCGGATCCACCAGAAGTGCAGGAAAGAGACACACAGAGCGGTTTTCAAAATAAAGGGTTTAACATCCCGGGTCATTAGCGCACACGCAAGCTCCTCCGTCTGCATCCTGAATGGAAGCAGCAGCAGCAGGATCTGCAGGGCCTTTAGCGCTCGATCGTGTTCTTCTTGAGCCCGCGTTTTCTTCCTCTCCAGCTGCCCAGGACGGGTGTAGGGGCGCTAGGAGATCCCGGGCTTTCAGCACGCCCCAAGGCAAATGGGAGAAGCCGCGTCTGTCTGTCCTCCAAACAGGCCTTGCGGGGGCAAGGAACAAGGGGAAGAGCCAAAACAGGTTTTCTACCCCGACAGTTCAACGGAGGAGCAGCGAAACACAAGGGCATCCTTGATGTAGAAAAAAGACAGCCAGGTCCATGTACTTTTTGCCGTGTAACGGTGGGCAGATCACGCCCAAAGCACGAGAGGGCAGCCCCCAGGTTCTCAGAGAAAGGCCGGTAAGGAAGGGTAACATTAGAGATCGATTCACGAGTCCACGCCAAGGCATCTTGCAGAGTGACCGCCTGACCCCTCGTTGATTTAACACTCGGGGCTCGTCACTGCACATTCGGCTTACTCATGAGTTGTTCTCTAAGCTCCAGCGTTGGCTGGATTCACACGTTAAAGTGAAACCAAAGCACAACCCGTGAATTCTCCCTAAGATTACAAATATATGTGCAGTAACCCAGAATAATTGCGGGGAGCCTTGCGTCGGAATAAATAACAACGCCGTTACATTCAGGTGGCTTTTATGTTTCCGTGGACCTTTGGGGTGGAAGGAAGGGAGGAAGCGTCTGATACGGTAGTAAAGAAGAGGCAAGATTTCTCGCACCCGCTTAGGGAACGCATAACCCTAATCCTGGGCTTTTCAAGGAAAGAAGGGCGGCTGAGTCAATATCTCGCAAGGCATCCAGATGCCTTGGTACGAGAAAGATATAACTTGAGAGCAAACCTGGAAGACTGATCGCTCGCTCCTTGATAAGTTCGGTCTAACTCTCGGCAACCATAAGGCCAATGTATCTGGGTGGTAAAACTTGGATGATCTCTAGGTGGCGGCACTGTGATCCAGAAACAGCTAACTCTTTGCTGCCAGCAAGCGGTCGAAGGGGGTTTTGCAAGGCAGATCTGGTAGCCCAAGACCTCCACAGGGGGCCTTCCGCAGCTCCAAGCCGCGAAACAAGTTTAATTTGTGCTCAAAGCGGCTAGCCATTGCTAGTCTACTCGGGTTAAGTGCTCCCGAAGAGAATCACATTACCCGGTATCAAGGCAAGTCCCCTTCTTTTCAAAGGCTTTCCTGCCTGCTGTTCCCCCTTAACCCCTTCCCCTCTTGGGCGAGACAACCCTTTTCCGGCATCAGAAGAAGTCGCTGTTGTTTTGAAGCTCCTAAAACCCCTCACCGGCACACAGCCTCTCCTCACGAGCGATTTATAGCGTCACCCAGCCCTCGCGTGGTGATGTATGGATCGTTTGATCAAACCATGGAAGATTTCCCAGCTTTCTGGCCTTTGGTAACCTTCCCAAATTTCTCTTCCCCACCTCCCGGCTCCCTGCCTTGACAAAGCCAGCGGAGCTGACTTCTTTTCCCACCCCAGTTTAAGCTGCGGGGATGTGCGATTGTCGCCAGCCAGCCGGCGGGTTCCCGGCTTCCGAAGAGTTAAAGTCTGCCTCTCCCGCGCGTGCCTCCCGTGATCGAGCCACCCTCCCCAATCCGCGGTATAGCCGCCTGGCAGGGATTCCTTCCAACGCCACGATCTAAGAAGTCACCGACTAAGCAAGTTAACAAGTGAACAATCATATGCAGCCAATTTGGCGAGAGCTGAGCTGTGAGGGATGCCAATAGCGAGAGGTTAAAAAAGAAAAAAAGAAAAGGGAAGGAAGGAAGGAAGGAAGTTAGGATTGGCAGCTTTTGCTACCACCTGGATAAGGACAGACCCACATTGGCAAACGTCCCCGGCATCTTCTCTGCCTCTGCCGGCCACCGAACTGCGTTTCCGTGACTTGATTGCCAAGGTTCCATTTCACAGCAAGACAGTGGTGGCCTGCCACTCATAGGGGCCATTCAGTCCAGGGAGCAGCTGAAAAAAAAGAGCAGGTTGTGCTGAAAGGGGATTTTCTTATCTCCTCCTCTTGGTACCTTTTGACAAGCAGGGTTGTCCAATATTTGAACCCAGGATCAATTTTATTCCCAGATAAATGAACTTTGCAACGGGTGCCGGCTTTGCCTTGGCATGTTCCTCTGCTGCCTACCCTCCGGTATGTTTACATTGCCAAAGCTATTCAATGCTCAGCTGTGGGGAGACAGAGCCTGTGATAGTAGAAACTACTTTCTGGGCATGTTTTTACAGGTTTCCTGTTTCTCATTCAGCCTCTTCCATACCAGGGTGCCTCCCAAATTTGAGTGGACTACAGATCCCATCATCTCCATCTGGCAGAGCTATTATTGATTGAGCACGCGATCTCTAGCCAGCAGCTGGATCTGCAATATTTAGCCCAGTATTTGCTTGGAATTTCCTTTCCATTCAACCGGAGCTTTTAGTAAATTTGTTTTATGACTGCAGATCCAGCCTCCAATTTCAACATCTTTCCTTATTTACAGCTGCAGAAAAGCATAGGCCTCCCAGAATCAGCTGCACAAGGACACTTTCTAAGGGGGGAGAATCATTTTTCCTGCCTGCCCTGGAACAATATGATATTGCGTTACTGTGTATGATACATACAGAAAATCACAACCTTTTATTCCTAATTAATAAAGCAAATAGTTTCCATCCTCCGAGTTCCTTATAGCCACTCAAACCATCCCACTGCAGTCACTGAAGCATATATGAAGAGAGATTATGAATGTATGCAAAAGGAAGAAAGAATTAAGCCTTTTGTCCTCCTTATGCAACCTTGCTGTCACATTGTTTATTTTCTTCTGGTTTTTTTTTGAGATAGTTGGTGAATTAAGTTAATGAATGTTATCAGCAGTAAATGACCTTGAATTATTTCTCACTTGAGAAACAGTCCACCAGAAATATCAAAGTGGACTGCAGTTTGGGATAAAAAAGATCCCATAATCTCCACAATCAATTCTGGATTTTATTCTGATGAAAGTTTTTTCCCTTGTCTTTCCACTACCCTGTCTCAATGCTACTAGTTCGCCTTGTAGCAGGGGTGGTCATTTTGGCACTTAATGTAAAAAATAATCCATCAAATTGCTTTCTTCCTAGCCTCATGTATTATACCCAAAACGTGTTATTTATAGGTGATGCAAGGCATTGCTAATTTTTTGTTGTTTTAACACTATCGTGTCTTAAGTATTGCATTTAATTTTTGTTCCTCTCCCCCTTGCTTTGTGAATCTTCTCATCCCCACTCCAATTTCCTGGCTTCACCTCAGCCCCCTTTTTAATATTAAGGGGATAGGCTGATGTTTGCAATCCATGGCAAGTAGGTCTGTATAGGCTACATCTTACAACCAATCAAAGTAATTGGCCTTTCCAGGCATTTTTTTTTAAAAAAGCAAGGACCCCCTCCCAGATTTAAGCGCTTTCCAGTGCAATTTGCAGAAGGCAGACTTCTGCATCTACAACCAGCCCATCTCCATGGCAGCCACCTGCTAATTTATTACATTTATGTATATTGTGGTTGCCACCTCTTCAAAAGAAGAGGGAAAAGAGATTGGGGGGGGCAGAAACCAGTACTCATTTGTGTCTGTTAATCCAGTAAAAAATGTATGCAAACTGATTGTGCGGTACTGGAGCCAAGATTTAGGAAGGAAGGAAGGGAGGGGCAGGCCTAGTCCGTGTAAATCTATTCAATTAATGATGCTAATGTTAGAGTAAATTTGAAATCAAAGGCAAAGATGGTTCTAAAAAAGAATAGAAACTGTAGAAAGGTCAAGCAATTGCTTCCTTTGCCATGTAACCACAGAGAGCAAAAGGGAACCCTCTTTGCTTCTCCTTCCTTATATGCAGGTAGTCCTTGACTTACAACCATTGGTTCAGCAATCGTCTGAATTTACAGCGGCACTGAACAAATGGTACTTATACCTGGTCCCTGAAGTTATAGCCATGGCAGCCCCTCCTCGATCACATCATCAAATGTCAGGCACTTGGCAATTCACCCACACTTATAACCACAGTGGTCTTTAACTCCTCCCACCCACCTATCAACCTCTACCCCTGTCCTGTTGACCTCCCTCTGCAGCAGCACTGGTGCAAGGGCTGAAATAGAGGCCCAGGCAATCTCAGCTGGCAGCTGCCATCCCCAAACCTCTATTTCAAACAGTACTAAGTGCCGCCTCGAGCTCCATGCCATGACCAGCAACCCCAGTGTGCTACAGTGCAAAGCTGCCCAGCTGTCCCTACCGCCCTGCATTCTGCTGGCCTGGCATTCTACTTTTCTTTTATCTTTTCTTTTATGTACATTGAGAGCCCATGCACCAAGACAAATTCCTTGTGTGTCCAATCACCCTTGGCCAATAAAAAATTCTATTCTATTCTATTCTATTCTATTCTATTCTATTCTATTCTATTCTATTCTATTCTATTCTATTCTACTTACCCTGATAACCCCGTCATCCTGCACTTGCTGACCCTGTCACCCACCTGGCTCCAGCTGACCTTCACCATCTTCCTCCCGCTGTTGGCAAAGCATCCCCAGGCTGACCCCATGGGAGGCAGTTGCTGATCTTTCCAGGCCTTCTTCCTACGTCTGATCTCCAAAAGGGCAGAGACTGAGTGGGAGATAAATGGGTAGGGGGAGTTGAAGAGGAAGCACATACTCAGGCTTAGGGCTGGGAGAGACCAAGCTGGGAGCTCCTTGGTTCAGAGTGCGTCCTTGTCTGATGACTGGTGGGATTTGGTTAATGACGGCAGCAAAGGGGTGGCAGAGAGCAGATGCAGTTTTCCCCCAGTTCACCAAACGGATTAGACCCTGGTCATTTGCCCTCCTTTACCTTTGGAAATTTCCTGTGTTTCAGAACGTGCCCTGCAAAGGAAAAGCTAAATGCCTACCACTGACGTCCCTCCCTTCCTCCCACCAATGCCTTGCTATCTCTGCAGAAGGCTCCCACTCGCTGATTATTTTTAAGCCGTACAAAGTCAAGAGGTCTCCTGCAGGCCACCGCCTGGCGAGATCATTGCATTTCACGTAAGCTACACGTTCCATTTTTATCCACCTATCCAGGGGACCCATCCTGAACCCCGCAGCAGATGCTGAATTGCAGCAGTGATACATCAGGGCAGTATTTTCTCTGCCTGTCTGAGCAGAAATGATCTCCAATCAGGTGGGCCACCTCACGCTCCATCACTTTCATCGCTGCCCTTCGTGTGAAATAATCAGTTGTTAATCTAAAACCAAAGAAAACCGCTCCTAAAGTACAGCTAATCGAAAGCCAGATTCTCCCCAGGTTATTGGCTATACTGAAAGCACAATCTGTCAATCATGGGCGTCTATTTCCTATTAGAAACCTTCCTAAATGGAAACTTGTTCATTTACCTCACTTTGTGTCCAAGGCTTTGTGAGCGAGGTGGGCAGTTTCTAAATTTGATATATAAATAAATAATAACTAAAGATTTCAGACATACCTGCCTGTGCCAGTGATTGACTTTGTATGAGTCCTCTTTCTCAGCATTATGGTTCTTGATTCTTTCATCTCCTGTAGCCATTTCTTCTGCTACTTGTTCTTTAACACTAAAGACGTGTGCTTGTTAAGAAGGGAATCTTTCCAGAAATTAGGAGATATAACAGAGCCACTGTCTCACACAATCAGATTCAAAGACTGGTTTTCACAAGGCATTAAGATATAGTTTGCTTACTTATGGTGTGTTGAATAAAGCTCAGTTCAAACTTCATGCTAAGGTATAACTTACAAAAATAGCTTACTTAGAACTACACTGAAAAGAATCCGGGTCTTCTTGTTGACCAAAAACTAAGCACGAGCAGCCGTATGAGACAGCTATGAAAAAGGCAAATAACATAGAAGGTTAGGAATTTAGCCTTCACTGCCCTGGTCAGGTCTCATTCGGAATATTCTGGCCAGTTTTGGTCACCCCAATTTAAAAAGGACAGTGACAGATTTTGTAGTGTGTTCAGAGGAAAACTACAAGATGGGTGGGGAAATCAAGCCTTACAAAGGAACAACGAAAGGATTTGGGTATTTTAATTATAGGAAAAATGACAGAATGAAGATATAATAGCAGTCTTGAAATATCTGAACAGTTGTCAAATAGAAGAGCAAATGAACTTATTGCCCCAGCAGGCAGGATCAGAACCAATGGATTAAATTATATGATAATAACTTCAAAGTAGACATCAGGAAGAACGTTTGGACTATATGAGCTGTCAGCCTTCAATGTAGCACACAGGCTGCTCCATAAAGCGATGAATCCTCTTTTAATGAAGTTCTTCAAACTAAACCTGGTTGGTCATTTGTCAGCGATGCCATAGTCGTGAATCATGCGCTAAGCAGAAGGTTGGAGCAGATGACCTTCAAGGTCCCTTCCAATTCTACAATTCCACGATCTACAATCCCTATAGGACTTATTTGTGTAAACTTTTGTTTTCATCCAGGCTTTTTCAAACTATAATTCCAACATCCTATGTTACATCTGGCTCCAAAAAAACAAAAATCTCACAGAGCCTTGTATATCTCATGACTGCATAGTATATCTCCCAGTGGGATGTGGAAAAGGAGGAATTCAGGAATGACCCAGATTGTTGGTGGTGACTTTGGGACCCCTTAGGCAACTCAGTTTCCTACATCAGTGCACTCCATATCTCGGTCCAACCAGTAGCAGCTGCTGCCTCTCTTTCTGCTCCAGCTTTGTGCGTTAATCATTTCACTCCACAGCTAGTGTATGTTTACCCATTATTAATAAGGCTTGTCATCTCACTTCTTTCATCTAGGCCACCTCTGTGCCAAGGAGATCTTGGACTCATGGCTTTCCACTCTTTAAAGGGACAGCAGCTTTGTGTTGCTGTTTCTTACCCACCCAGCCCAATCCAAGCTGAAGCAAAAATCCATGCATTTCTTAGCTTTGGTGTGGAGCTTGTTACTCAAAAAGTTAGAATTAATGACCCAAACATTTTTTCCTCCTGTGAAAATATGCCCTATGGCCTTAATCCATTATTTTCTAATTTGTATAAACTTCAACCCTGGACTTTTATGACCTTTGCCTGCATCCCTTCTCGTTTCTGACCATCCATCCTGCTACTCCGGGCCCCATCCCAGAGAGCAGAGACTTTGCTGCAGCTGAAGGTCCATCTAACTCAGTGCTCTGCTGTTGAAGTGCTCTGCCTATAAAGCTCTGGGGAGACAGAAAGGGAAGGGAGGACATGTTTCTGCTCCAAAACAGCCAAGCTGAGCTGGATAATTGCTGCACCTATAATGTGCCTCACACCGTTATTGTACATTTCTTATTTACACTAAGAAACTAATAAGATTATTTTGCCTCAAGGTCTTCATCAGTAAAGGGTATGGTAATCCTTCTTTTTGCCAATTTGCCCAGAAAGTTTAAAGAGTAGCAAGTAATAAATCTTTCTTGTACAGTCTGGAAACATGGGCTGCTGGAACAAAGTTCAGGAGCCTGTAGTAAGAAGGGTTCTTCGATCAGCCGCAGTCATACCCGTAGTTTTTATTTCTGAATAATCAGTTAAGATCCTGCTCTCTTCATCCTCTACTAATTGAGTGACTGATTCTCTCCCTCCCTCTTGTCTGAGCTTCCCCTCCAGCGAGAGAAATGGGGGAGGGGGCGGATGAAAAAACAAGTACATGTTTCTGTAGGGAAAGGGTAGAACACCTGGAGACCATAAATATGGAGTCTCCAAAGGCCTCCCCAATTCTGACAGCTCCAGTGGCTCCCTCTCCTACTTATCTGCATATCACAGCAATTTCAAATGGTTATAATGTAGGGATAAATGGGGGTGGGGAGGCAATGTTCTATTTTAGACTAGCACTTTGATGTTGCTGGCTTTCAGCCTGACTCACAGTACAAGGACATCAGAATCCTTAGAATCAAGCTGGACCAATGCAGTTAAGGTGCTGAAATGGGTCACGGGGGAGGAAGAGTGGGAGGAAATGGTCTAATACTAGGCCAATCACAACCTCATTGTGTGGCCTTCACAAAACCAGTACATTCATGTACCTCTTGGCTTGTTTGGTTTTTATACCCCATCTTTTTTTTATTATTTTTGCAAATAACTCAAGGCAGTGAACGTTATCTACTATTCCTTCCTCCTCCTATTTTCCCCACAACTACAACCCGGTGAGTTGGGTTGAGAGAGAGAAGGTGACTGGCCCAAAGTCACCCAGCTGCCTTTTGTAGCTCCAGTGGAACTTGAACTTGCCGTCTCTTCCTTTCTAGCCTGGTGCCTTAACCACTGGATCAAACTGGCTCTTTATAGATAGAAGCTGTCCTTTTTAGCTTTCCTTGATGCAACCTTTTCTTTTAAAAATATATATTTTAAGCTATGCATTGGATGAGGGAGGAGAAGGTCATGTGGAATACAATGGGACTTGGCTTCTCAGTAATATTGTATAAGGTTCAGTGACACGTTGTGGTCTCACAAATTTCAGTTCAATGTATTTGAAATCGAGACTGACTATAAATGGAGGCAGGTTAGGAAGGGAATTGCAGAGCAGCTCCCTACAGGGTTCAACGAGACAAACTCCCCTTCAAGCTGGTGTAGGATGTTAATGCTACTACTTTCTGTTTGCAAGAGTCATTTTTACAGGACAAAATGTCTCCCTGAAATGATTGGCAACACAGTGAGAAGATACCTTCCTGCTGTTCTTGCTCATCTGCCCTGGAGCTCTGATATTTCTTTTTAAATTAGCATGGGTGATCTGTTAGGGAGAATGTTGGGGAAGGGCACTGGCCATCATTTTCTATTTTATAAAAAAAAGTTTTGAAAATTTGGAAAGGAGATTTGTGGTGTCATCAGCATGTCATACCTTTGGTCTTCTGATGCTTGCAGAAGTGAATAAATTCCATATTGCAAATAAAAAGATGCAATGGATGCATTTTCCAAACGGCATTTTCAGAGGGCTAAAACACAGCCCTGCAGTAATATCTACAATGATCATCTGTCCTTTTTGGTAAAGGATAGTTTTTCATTTCAGAAAGCTGGTTTTTATATTTATTTTTTGTTTAAAAACTAACTTTTGTCCTTTATTTTGATTATTTAACTCTTACTGTACAAATGATACCACTTAATGCACAGTCATATATATATGTCATATACATAAGAATAATATGTGTAGACATGCGCACGCGCGCGCACACACACACACAGAGAATATATGTTTTTGTGAAGTTTTGCTTGGTTTTGCTGTTCCATTTCTGTTTGTAAAGCAAAGTTCTAAACAAAGTAAATTTTTATCCTTATGAATCTCTTTCAGCTTTGTCCCTTTTTCAGGTTTGTTCTTTTTTTTTTTCAAGAAAATTTGGTCACCACATTTATTTATTTATTTATTTATTTAATTAATTAAATTTTTATACCGCCCTATCTCCCGAAGGACTCAGGGCGGTTTACAGCCCGATAAAAACACAAAAATAAATACAAGATAAAAAAAATATTTAAAAAACTTATTGAATTAGGCCAGATTTAAAATTATAATTAAAATAGTAAAAACCCCATTTAAAAGCTAAATTTAAAATTAAAACTCTAGGCCAGTCCTGCGCAGATAAATAGATGTGTCTTAAGCTCGCGGCAAAAGGTTCGAACGTCAGGAAGTTGGCGGAGTCCTGGGGGAAGTTCATTCCAGAGGGTGGGAGTCCCCACAGAGAAGGCCCTTCCCCTGGGTGTCGCCAGCCGGCACTGCCTGGCGGACGGCACCCTAAGGAGTCCCTCTCTGTGAGAGCGTACGGGTCAGTGGGAGGCAATCAGTGGCAGTAGACGTGCCATCATGTATACCATGACTTCTCTGCCTCTCTACTCAAATTGATTTTGTAGAAAGAGATTTTGAGTGCATTCTGAAGCACACATGCTCTAAGTTAGAGTTCTGAGGCTTTTAGGCCCAGAAAACTATGTACACGATTGCAGTAAAAATAGGGATATTCTACACAAGATTTGGCAGCTTTTAATTTGTCCAGTTATTGCCATCACAACTGTCCTTAGAAAACGGTCTCGTCTATCTAATCTCTTCTCATGCACAAAACAAAATACATTAATTTGATTGGGTTAAATGGCTTCAAATATCCTGCATCAAAGATGATTTTGGAGTAAAAGACATCATTCTTTTTACTTTTTCATATTTTCTTCTTGTCTTTGTCTCTTAGGATCCTCAATTTTTATCCAAAGTCTGACCTTCACTGAGTATGAAGATTATCCAGAGGCCAGAAGACTTTTCAAATGATGATTATCTGTTATGTGTTGTTTGATGATCCAGAGGTCAAAAAATATTTCAGATAATGTCTAGAGTGTGTCAAATTTTTCAACTTTCAATTTCCAAACATTAGGGGTACTCAAAAGTTGTGTCATGCCTTGGGAACTGTAAAGATATTTTGTCTATGGAGTTTCTCAGTTATCTAGGTCATGGTTGTCCCAAAGGTGCTTTTTCAAGAGGCAACTGGACTTTCTGATTTTTTCTTTGAAGACATCTTTCACTTCTCATCCAAGAAGTTTCTTCAGAGCTTTATTCCAAAGGTGCTTTTTCAAGAGGCAACTGGACTTTCTGGTTTTTCTTTGAAAACATCATTCGTTTCACTTCTCATCCAAGCGAAACGATGTCTTCAAAGAAAAACCAGAAAGTCCAGTTGCCTCTTGAAAAAGCACCTTTGGGATAAACATATTTTGGTTACTTTAATATAATTTAGATGTGCTTGGTAAGTAACTACATAAATATAACTTTTTAACATTTTGTTTCATTTGTTTACCCTTTGTGTGGGCGCACTACACCTCCGCCTTTGACCAACTAAAACTAGTACCAGAAGTATGGATGAAGGAGCTGATTGGTGCTACACATTCTCACAACTACTGCAGCAGTGTCAGACTGCCCTCTAGTGTTCATATTACAAGCATGATTTGAATTGGAACTGAACACCACCAGTTGAACATGGTCCACCTGCTTTCTGCTTGACCAGATCATGGGAATGCTAATCATGGAGCTGCAATAGTGCAAATCAGGGGTCTCCAACCTTGGTCACTTTAAGACTTGTGGACCAACTCTGGGAGTTGAAGTGTAGACTACTCTGGGAGTTGTAGTCCACAAGTCTTAAAGTGACCAAGGTTGGAGACCCCTGGTGCAGATGACATCCATGAACTTCATTAAACCAAGTGAGTTCCTCCATTAATTTGCAACAATTGTACAGACACTAATTCCTGTGCTTCCATTCTAGAAAATAATTTGGGCTATAAGATGATACTTAAAGTTCAGTTACTCCAGCCGAGCAAAAGAGGACTGGTTTTCGAATTCGAAGTTAAAAATATAATCAGTCTCTCAGATTAATGCATGAGTGGTAAATGAGAAAAAGCAAGGCAATAGCAAAAGAATTAATTAAAAAGATGCCCATTTTTTAAAATACTGACTTTTAAAAAAAAGACAAATAGAATAGAATTTTTTATTAGCCAAGTGTGATTGGACACACAAGGAATTTGTCTTGGTGCATATGCTCTCAGTGTACATAAAAGAAAAGATACGTTCATCAAGGTACAAAAATACAGGTAGTCCTCAACCGACAACAGCTCATTTAGTGACCATTTGAAGTTACAACAGTACAGACTTATCGTTTTCACACTTATGACCATTGCAGCATTTCTACATGATTCAGATGCTTGGCCACCCGCTCATATTTATGATGGTAGCAGTGTCCCCAGGCCATGTAACGAAGCCCCCCCTTCTGACAAGCAAAGTCAGTGGGGAAGCCAGATTCACTTAACAACTCACACAACTCTCACCGACCAGTGCGCTCTCACAGAGAGGGCCTCCTTCGGATACCGTCAGCTAAACAATGTCGGCTGGCGACCTCCAGGGGGAGGGTGTTAAATTCGGGCAATAACGAGGCAGGAGACCAGGATAGTGACAACAGCTCTTTACTATATGGTGAACCCAGCAACCCGGGCTGGGAAAAACCTCTCCTTATATACAGTATAGCCGGTGGCTTCAACCAATCAGCAACGTGCTATTTTCCCGCCAAAACTTTTAAAGATACATTACACTCCTTCCCTCCCAGAAAACACTTTACTAATATTTACATAATTTTTACATCTTATTTCTCAACGTAATCACGCAAGTAGACTGGGCGTCTCCTGACTCTTTCTGACCTGCGCAATTCATTCTCTGGGAGTGAGTCGAGCTGGCCGGAGGGACTGTTCGTTCCTCTCAGCTCCTCCTCTAGGCCATCTGGCCCTGGATTATTTGCAGAGTTGTCCCTGCTGTCTTCAGGAGGAACCGGTTGGCGTCGCTGGACCTCCTGGAATTCAGATAAGTCCTGCGTTAGCCCGGGTTTGAGTCAGCTGTGGATTCTAACAATGAATAGTCAGGGCATGTTTCGCCTGCTTCTGTATTGCTTGTTATGCGTTTTCTTATCTGGTCTATGTGGCGCTTCCATACCCTGCCATCTTCCAACTCTATTACATATGACTTTGGTCCTGTTATTTCTAGGATTGTTCCTGCTAACCAGGTTGGGCCCTCGCTGTAGTTGTGTGCCCACACTAGGTCGCCTGTTGTCATCCCTCTTGTTTTACCGTGTGCCCCTTTGTAACCGTCTGGTGTATAGTTTGGGTTTAAACGGTCTAGTGGGCACCTAAGCTTCCTACCCATTAATAGCTCTGCCGGCTGCGCCAGTTGTGACACAGGGGTTCTGTGTTGGACTGCTAAATATGTATCAATTTTGTTTGCCAATCGCCTGGCCTGATTCTGGACAATGCTTCTTTGCGCCCCGAACGAAACGTTCTGCAAGGCCGTTCGTCGCAGGGTGGAAAGGCGCCGAGAGGACATGTCGGATGCCCTCCTCTGCCAAGTACCCCTCAAACTGGGTTGCCGTGAATTGCGGGCCGTTATCGGAGACTAACGTGTCGGGCAACCCGTGGGTTACAAATAGGTGCCGTAGGACTGAAATCACGGCCTCGGCTGTCATGGATCTCATGAGAATGATTTCCAGCCATTTGGAGTAGGCATCGACTACTACCAGAAAAGTTTGGCCGTGGAAGGGGCCGGCAAAATCGATATGGATCCTAGACCAGGGCCCTGGGGTCTCTCCCATTCGAATCGGGGCTGTTGGGGGTAGCGGTCTGGACTCCTGGCAGGCCTGGCATTTCCCTACCCTTTCAGCAATTTCCGAGTCCATTAAGGGCCACCACACATAGCTTCTCGCTAGACCCTTCATTCTCACGATCCCTGGGTGGCCTTCGTGAAGGAGATCCAATACCTTTTTTCTCAATTTCTCCGGGATCACCACTCGCTCCCCCCACACCAGGCACCCCTTGAGCCGAGAGTTCCCACGTTTTTACAAACTCTTTAAAACGCCGCCGCAGCGGCCAACCTCTTTGTACCCAACCAATTACAGTTCTTATTGTAATGTCCTTATACGGCCGAGCCACCTCTTTGGATGTGACTGGGCCAGAGTCCAAAGAGTCAATTAGCAGAACTGGTATCCCGGAGTGGGGTCTTCGATAGTCTCTGGTAACGGGCATCTGCTCAGGGCGTCTGCATGCCCTAATTCCTTTCCTGGCCGGTGTAGTAATTTGTAAGAATACGCTGCCAGGAAGATAGTCCATCGGGTCAGTCTTGGCGAAAGTGCCACTGGCGTTGGGCGGTCGCCTGCCAGCAGACCTAGCAACGGTCTATGGTCCGTGATGATTTCAAAATCACGACCAAATACATACTCATGGAATTTCTTTACCCCTGAGACTATAGCCAAGGCTTCCTTATCAAGCTGGCTATAATTCCTTTCAGTGGATGACATGGTTCGGGAGTAGTATGCAATAGGGGCTTCTGTGCCATTTGGTAACCTGTGGCTGAGCACAGCCCCCACCCCATAGGGAGATGCATCGCAACTTAATACTAATGGCAGCGTGCCATTGTATTGGATAAGGAGGCTATCACTCATTAGGAGATTCTTTACCCCTTCAAATGCCCTAGCTTCCGCCTTTCCCCAAGACCAGGCAGCCGTCTTTGCCAGTAATTTATGCAGCGGCTCGGCTACTGTTGCCTTATTCCTTAAGAATACTGCGTAGAAGTTGATCAGACCTAAGAATGCCTGTAACTCCGTTTTGTTCTTTGGAACTGGGGCCTTCCTGATGGCCCTTACCTTGCTCTCAGTGGGGTGAATCCCTTCCCTGTCTATCCGGTAGCCCAGGAATTCCACAGACTCAACCCCGATCTGGCATTTGTTTAGTTTAACCGTGAGACCGGCAGACCGGAAAATGCCCAAAACTTTTCGCAGCCTTACCCCTAATTCCTCTAGGTTTTCAGCGGATACCAGTACATCGTCAAAGTATGGTACCACCCCTGGTAGGCCCTGCAATAGCCGCTCCATTAGGTTCTGAAATAACCCTGGAGCCACACTAACCCCAAACTGTAATCGGGTACACTTAAAAGCCCCTCTGTGAGTCACAATTGTCTGCGCTTCGGCTGTGCTGCTATCTACGGGCAGCTGTTGATAGGCTTGGGCCAAGTCTAGCTTGGCAAAAACTTGCCCTTGCCCCATTGAGTGCAGTAAGTGCTGTACCACCGGGACGGGGTAAGCACTCTTTTGCAACGCTTTGTTAAGCGTTGCCTTGTAGTCAGCGCAAATCCGGACCGACCCGTCCGGTTTGACTGGGGTGACTATAGGGGTCTCCCACTTAGCATGGTCAACTGGCACTAGAATTCCCTGGTTTACTAGCTTGTCCAGTTCCCGGTCAATCCTGGGCTTTAGGGCGAACGGGACCCTCCTAGCCTTTAGACGGATAGGGGCAACTTGGGGGTCTAAGTTAAAAGAGATAGGGGTCCCCGTGTACTTGCCCAGGCAGTCTCTGAAAACGTCCCCAAATTCTTTCACGAGTGCATCTTTGAGGTCGACTTCGTTTCTGAAGATTCCAGTCACTCCCATGCCCAATGCTCGGAACCAGTCTAGTCCCAACAAGCTTGGCAGGGTCCCATCGACGATGGTGATGGGCAGAGTTTTCTTGTATTGTCCATACTCGACGTGGACGGACGTTACCCCTCGGACGGGGATGCGATTTCCCTGGTAGTCTTGTACCTTTAATTTCTGTGGTTGTAGTTTGCGCTTTGCGATGGCGGGTAAGGCTCTCACGAGAGTGTCCCAGGACAGGATCGTGATCGATGAGCCGGTATCCACCTCCAATCGGCACGGCACCCCCTCAATCTTTGCCTTTGTAAAGATTTTTTCTCTAGCGAGTTGATGCGTGACCCACTCTCACGACAGTCTGATTCAACCGCGCCTTTTTAAACTGACCACTCGCGGGCCGCTTCGCGTTCCCCGCTCTGATTGGCGGTTTGAATTTTTGGCGGGAAGGTTGGGAGCTCGACAGACCTGTGCTAGGTGCCCCTTCCTTTCGCATCGCCGACAGGTTGCATCTTTAAATCTGCATTGTTGTCGTTGGTGTTGCCCTCCGCAACTCGCGCAGTCGCCCCGGTCGTCTTTCTCCGGCCTCCCGGTGGGGAAGACTCCTTCCTCGTCCTCACCCTCCGATTCGGCCTGGGCCTCTTCATTGTGGACGGGGTTGATTTCGCACCAGCCGTTGGTGTGACCTGCTTTTGTAGGTTTGCGCTGCTGGGGTGGACATCTGGTGAGCCCTGGCTCCGTCCAGGGCGTTTGCCAGCGTTAGGTTGCTTTTAGACAGCAGCCGCCTCCGCAAACGGATGTCCCTGACCCCGCGGATGAGTTGCTCCAGCAATGCCTCGTCCAAGTCTCGGTACTCGCAATGTTTTGAGGCTTTCCTCAGGCGGCCAGAGCACACGAAATGTCTACTAAAGCAGCAGAGACTCTGCAAAAGCCTCTTCAATCCAAGGCGGCGCAAAGCCAACGCCAGTACACCAGGAGGAGATTCAGTCCGAATCCGAAGGTGAGGCGAGGATGAGGAAGGGTCTGCCGGACCGAGAAACGCGACACTGAGGACCGTGGACAGTGCGGAAGCTGCGGAGGGCAGCATCAGCGCCAACGCTGCAGGTTTAAAGACGCAACATGCCGGCGGTGTGGGAAGAAAGGACACTTAGCTCAGGTTTGCAGAGCGGCGCAACCTTGCCGCCGTAAATTCAAATCGGCCAATCACAACGCGGAACCGGAAAGGCGGCTCGCGATTGGTTCAAACAAGAAAGGCGCGAAGTCTAACCAAACGACTGTCATTATAGGCCGCGCCTCAACCAAAGTGGAAAGGAAGATTTTCACAAAGCCCCAAGATCGAGGGAGTTCGGTGCAGGCTTGAAGTGGACACGGATCAGCGATCACCATCATGTCCTGGGACACCCTGGCGAAGTCGCTGCCGTCCGTCGCGAAGCGCCATCTGCAAGCACAGCGGCTACGAGTGCACGACTACCAGGGGAATCGCATCCCTGTTCGAGGGACCACCTCCGTCCGAGTCGAGTACGGCCCTCACAAAAAGACCCTGCCCATCACGATCGTCGAAGGAACTCTGCCCAGTCTGTTGGGACTAGACTGGTTTCGTGCCCTGGGCATGGGAGTGACTGGCATCTACAGAAGTGACTGCAATTTGAAAGACATTCTCTTTAACGAGTTCAAGATGTCTTCAAGGACTGCCTGGGCAAGTACAAGGGACCCTATTTCCTTCAACTTAGACCCCAGGTAGCCCCCATTAGGCTTAAGGCGAGGAGAGTCCTTTTGCCCTAAAACCAAAATTGATAAGGAGCTGGACAAGCTCATAAATCAGGGGTTTTGGTGCCAGTCGATCACGCAAAGTGGGAGACGCCAATCGTCACCCCATCAAATCGGACGGGTCAATTAGAATTTGCGCTGACTACAAGGCGGCGCTTAACAAAGCCTTACAGAAAAGTGCGTACCCGGTTCCTGTAGTGCAACATTTATTGCACTCCTTGGGGCAAGGGCAAGTCTTTGCAAAGTTAGACTTGGCCCAAGCCTACCAACAACTGCCAGTAGACGCCCGCACAGCCGAAGCCCAAACGATTGTGACGCACAGGGGGGCATTCAAATGCACCCGATTGCAATTTGGGGTTAGTGTGGCACCAGGGCTGTTCCAAAACCTGATGGAACGACTACTGCAAGGGCTCCCAGGGGTAGTTCCCTACTTCGATGATGTCCTAATTTCAGGGGAAAACATGGAGGAACTGGGGGAGCGGTTAAGAAAGGTCTTGAGCATTTTCCGGACAGCCGGATTAAAAGTCAAGACAAATAAATGTCAGATAGGGGTCGAATCGGTCGATTTCTTGGGCTACCGGATAGACAAGAAAGGAATTCACCCTACTGAGAGCAAAGTTAAGGCAATTAGGAAGGCTCCAGCGCCCAAAAACAAAGCAGAGCTGCAGGCATTCCTGGGATTGGTTAATTTTTACGCGGTCTTTTTGAAGAACAAAGCAACCGTTGCGGAACCGCTGCATAGGCTCTTAGGGAAAAATACTGTTTGGTCTTGGGGAAAGTCAGAAAATAGGGCTTTTGAAGCAGTAAAGAACCTGCTCTCAAGTGATAGCCTGCTCATCCAATATCACGACTCACTACCTCTAGTGCTGGTTTGCGATGCGTCCCCTTATGGGGTGGGGGCTGTCCTCAGCCATAGACTTCCAAACGGCACAGAAGCCCCTATAGCGTTCTACTCTAGAACGATGTCCTCCCCAGAGAGGAACTACAGCCAATTAGACAAAGAAGCATTAGCCATTGTATCAGGGGTCAAAAAATTCCATGAGTATGTCTTTGGGCGGAATTTTGAAATCGTGACTGACCACAGACCGTTACTGGGATTACTGGCTGGCGACCGCCAACGCCTGTGGCACTTTCGCCACGCTTGACTCGATGGTGTTGCCCTCCGCAACTCGCGCAGTCACCCCGGTCGTCTTTCTCCGGCCTCCCGGTGTGGAAGACTCCTTCCTCGTCCTCACCCTCCGATTCGGCCTGGACCTCTTCATTGTGGACCGGGGTTGATTTCGCACCAGCCGTTGGTGTGACCTGCTTTTGTAAGGTTTCCGCTGCTTGGGTGGACATCTCGTGAGCCCTGGCTTCGTCCAGGGCGTTTGCCAGCGTTAGGTTGCTTTTAGACAGCAGCCGCCTCCGCAAACGGATGTCCCTGACCCCGCGGATGAGTTGCTCCAGCAATGCCTCGTCCAAGTCTCGGTACTCGCAATGTTTTGAGGCTTTCCTCAGGCCGGCCATGTATGCGCTGATGGACTCGCCTTCTTGCTGTCTGCGTTCCCCGAATTCAAACCGTTGCACATACTTGGATGGCATTGGTGCAAAATGGGCTTTTAGTAAGGTCTGCAGAGTTTGCCACGGTACCGACTGTACCGGCGTTGGCTCAGCCAGGGATTCTGCGGTGTCGAAAACTTCTGGACCGCAGTGGCTCAGGAAATAGGCTCGTTTCCTGTTATCTGAGACTCCCTGAAGTTCGTTCGCCTCGAGGAAACACTCGAAGCGAGCCATGTATGACCCCCATTTTTCCTTAGCTGGGTCGAATGGCGCTGGCGGTGTGTAGCCGGACATCGCTGCTTTCCGCCCTTGTTTTGCTGGGTTCGCGTCTTCCTGGTGAGTTCAGCTCTTTTCCTGGCGCTCTTAGCCTCGAGATCCCATCCTCGTCGCCAGTGTTAAATTCGGGCAATAACGAGGCAGGAGACCAGGATAGTGACAACAGCTCTTTACTATATGGTGAACCCAGCAACCCGGGCTGGGAAAAACCTCTCCTTATATACAGTATAGCCGGTGGCTTCAACCAATCAGCAACGTGCTATTTTCCCGCCAAAACTTTTAAAGATACATTACAGAGGGCCTTCTCTGTGGGGGCTCCTACCCTCTGGAACGAGCTCCCTCTGGGGCTTCGTCAATTCCCCGACCTCAGGTCCTTCCGCCGCGAGCTGAAGAAGAGCTGTTTCGAAGAGCAGGACTAGCGTGAACGTAGTTTTAAATTGGGGTTTTAAATCAGGGGTTTTAAACGGGGTTTTAAATTTGTATTTAAAAGTTTTAGGCCATCAATTGAATTAATTTTCTATTCTTTTTTGCTGTTTTATATGTATTATATATTTTCTGTTGTTTTATTGGCTGTGAACCGCCCTGAGTCCTTCGGGAGATGGGCGGTATACAAATATAATAAATAATAATAATAATAACTGTGTTACTACCTTAACAACTACAGTGATTCACTTAACAACTGTGATAAGAAAGGTCGCAAAATGGGCAAAATTCACTTAACTGTCTCGCATAGACACAGAAATTTTGGGCTCAATTATGGTCATAAGTTGAGGACTTCCTGTAGGATATAATGGCTTACTAAGATTTCTTAGTGGTCACCTGAATATAGTCTCAATATGCAGTCGGTCAACCAAAATACTATTTATTGTGATGAGTTTGGAGGCAGGTTCTTAAGTTATGAATTTTAGAAGCCATTCCTATAACTCTCACCCGGTGCCTGAATGATATTATTTGTTGTTATTACAATTCCTGGATTCACATGAAAAAGCAAACTATAAAATAGTCAACTACATTTTAAGATGACAGCATATTGGATTCACCACCCACAATGACTGTGTTTAGATATTTGCCATAAAATAGTTTCACCAGTGTCTTTATAGGAAAATTCTGAAAAAGGTTTATAAGGTCATAACCATTATAACAATTACCTAGTCATAGCTGTCCCCAATCTAATCCTCCACCACAACACACTGTAACCGAGTCTATCCAATGTTGCTGCTTGGTCTTCCTCTTCTTCCCTTTCCTTCTATCTTCTCTACATTTATTATTTATTTATTTATTTATTTATTTATTTATTTATTTATTTATTTTTGTCACACAGTATATATAAGCATAAGCATGAAATAATTATACAATATATAAGCATATATATGAGTATGTAATAACTATATTAATTGGATATAATGAAGGAAAACAATAAGACAGGAACGGTAAGCACGTTTGCGCTCTTATGCACGCCCCTTAAAGCCTTCTCCAGAGAATTAAATCTTCTTGTAATGTGTGTGAAGTAGGATAATTTGAACCTGGTCATTTGTGCCTTGAATGAGAACATTGAATTAAATTTGTTTGAAGGTCCATTGGCTTGTTTTCTTGGCTGTCCATTCCTGTCTGTAAGTAATGCGATTGTATTCTCAGAGATCTTCTCCAAACTGACACACACATACACACATACACATAATAACAAAAAAGATCAAAACAGCTATTTTTGGCCCCTGTGAATTTTTCAAAAATCTGTGAACAGCAGACAACTCTCACTACACTTGAAATGTATCATGCAAACTCTTTTGGAATGCTCAACATGTAAGTTTGTCAGAGTGTATTAGGAGAGAACAAGCTTCAAAAAACAAACATCTGGGGCGCATAGAATAATTTATACACAATCCTTTATATAGCAGTTACTAAATGGAAGTGTTTGTTGTCTTAATAGACAAGAATCCAAATCTTTTCCTGAATATTGAAAATCAACAACACACCAATTGGGACTATGTAACGAAGACATTTTGACCTGCTCAGAAATGCTGCAAAGCCCTTTCAGTGCTATCACCATCAAGACTTTTATGTCTTACGTGCTCATAAAATTGGGGTGGGAGGACACTGCAAGGAGGATACTTATAGAAAACACACTTCTGGATATCAGGAAAAATGCAAGAAATGGACGGAATATCAGCCCTAACTCTTACCTTTCTTTCTTTTTTCTTGCACGGTGCATATTAAAGATCCATCAATATCTACTTAAAAACGTTAACAGGTATTCACCTTCTTGTTCATTAATGTAGGCTTTTTCTTCCTAGCCTCTTAATGGATTTCTTTGGATATACGGATGGTTTTAATAATCCCAGTTTAAAGGTAAAGGTAAAGGTTCCCCTCGCACATATGTGCTAGTGGTTTTCTACTTGCATTTTTAATGTGCTTTCGAACTGCTAGGTTGGCAGAAGCTGGGACAAGTAATGGGAGCTCACCCCGTTACATGGCAGCACTAGGGGTTCGAACCGCTGAACTGCCGACCTTTCAATCGACAAGCTCAGCGTCCTAGCCCCTGAGCCACCACGTCCCTTTAATCCCAGTTTAGGTTATTGCAAATATTTTTTTACAAAAAATTAACAGCTGATAGCTATCCTAGATCAAGGGTGGGTATCAATGGCTCTTTTATGACTTGTGGACTTCAACTCCCAGAATTCCTGAGCTAGCCATGCTGGCTCAGGAATTCTGGGACTTGAAGTCCACAAGTCATAAAGTGGGCCATTATTTCCCCCCCACTAGATCAACAAATCTTATAATGAAAGGGTATAACAGTATTATTCTCTCAGTCCAGGATGTCTCTCATCTTTGGCTGGGTAGATAGCATTCTAAATCAATCCCACCTCGAGATCTATCACTCAGAGGTTATTCATTGCACTCACATGCATAAAATGAAATATAAAATAATCAAAGTTTAAAAAAAAATTCTGAGTAAACCTGACAAGCTTAGCTTTGACCTGCACCTGTCAAAGAAATATTTATGTCCCAAAGAGGTTAAGCTAGCAACCCTGCAAACTATCACTCACTGACCACACCTCAAACTAGCAAAGATGGTTATCTGGGTGCTATTTGGCTTGCACAAACCCCCCTGCCCCCCTCACCAGAGGCAGATAACATCATTCTCTCCCATTTATTCCCCCAAAGCACAGGGTGTCATCCATCTATGACTCGCCTGTTACCCCTTCTCTACTTCAATCTATCATTCACTCCTCTCACAAAGCTTTCTCTCGCAGAGCTTTCTTGGGGAAATTGGGGAGGGGAGGGAGGAGCCTTCTTTCAGACCAATCAGTTAAAGCTAAAATAAAAGGCCCAGCTGCCATCACTCACTCTACAGTAGTTCTAAGAAACAAGCAGACAAAGTGAAGGAATCAGCGCTGCAGTTTCACATCGGCCTACATGGCTTCCTTGGCCTTTGGGACTATCAAAAGCAGGCCTCCAATTGACTACACATCTATGAAGACTTTCTCCCAACTTGGGCTATTTTTCTGGGTCTGATTTGCCCAAAAGGATTCACACATTGCACTAGTGCAGGGGTCTGCAAACTTGGCTCTTTTAAGACTTGTGGACTTCAACTCCCAGAGTCCCTCAGCCAGCTTTGCTGGCTAAGGAACTCTGGGAGTTGAAATCCACAAGTCTTAAAAGAGCCAAGTTTGCAGACCCCTGCACTAGGCCATGATTTATTGAACAAGCATAATTCCCCTATGCCTTCGATTCACAAATCACAGGTTCACACATCACCTTCTGCCCAAACTAAACAAAGTAGAGTTTAGTTATTGTGATTCTATTTCAGACTGGGTAAAGTATCTTGAGCAGGAACAGAACAAGCTTACATTTGGGGGCTCTTCTTGCATTGGAGTGGGCCATTTCTTTGTCTTCCCCCACTCATGTGCCCTGTTTCAGTCTTTTACTTCCTGACCCATCCAGATAAATGCAGTTTGCACAAGAGGTTGAAAAATAAAATTGAAAATAGCTGTGACAGAATTAAGTTCCCAACTAGTCTCCTGGCCAACTGGACCACTGAGAAGTCAGGCGGGTCACCAAATACAGCAGTAGAAAAGAAAAAACATGGGGATATTTATTTACAAAAATGCTTGTAATGCAAATGTTTAATTGCATGCTTGGAAGCAATCTGCAGCATTTGAACAGCAATGCATCTCAGTCACACCTTGAATTCCCTATGAGCATGATTTGTTTGCAGCACAGTAGCTAGCAGTCCTTCAGACACAGCATCGTCTTTTGCAAAGTCAGAAGCAAAACCATGGAGAGTTTATGATCTTGGCAGGAGCAGCAGCTGCACAAGGAGCCACAAGCAACATGCAAACATTCTAAGTCAATCTACAAGTTGTAAGAAGGTCAGAAAATATACGGGTGGAAAGAAAACATGTACTACAGTGATACAAGTTATGCATCATGTTAACCCATAGTTAGTTCATTAAGCCCCAATGATCAGGTTCACATGTCAGCTACAAACCTGAAAGATTGACTTCACAAATACACTAAGCCAAAAGCAAACAAAGAATATTACTGTATGGCGTTTCTATTCAAACAGTAAGTTTGTCTGAGAAGGGCACTTCCAAAGTGTGATAAATAAATAGTTTACTCATGGCATGATGAAAAGGCAGGAAGTCCTCAATTTACAACAGTTTGTTTAGTGGTCATTCAAAATTACAATGGCACTGAAAAGAGTGACATGACCATTTTTCACACCTACGACCATTGCCACATCCCCATGATCAAGTGATCAAAATTCAGGCTCTTGGCAACTGACTCATATTTATGACCGACGCAGTATCCCGGGGTCATATATTCACCTTTTGCAACTTGACAAAGTCGCTTAACAACCATGTCACTAAATTAACAAGTACAGCGAATCACTTAATTGTGACAAGAAAAATTGTGAAATGGGGCTTAACAAATGTTTCGCTTAGCAACAGAAATTTGGGGGTTGATTACGGTCGTGAGTCGAGGACTACCTTATAAAGGGATTTGGGAGGAAGAGGAATGGCATATAAGCAGAGAATACACAGGTGGAGGTTTTTCCCCAATATGTTGGTAGATTTTCATTATACAAGTGAAATGGACTGAGTTATATAAATTGAAAGCATATTCAAAGTTATTGTCCCTGCACAAGCTGTTCACTGAGACATACAATCCACATCCATGAGACAAAGAAGATTATGCCTACATCAGTAGTGGGTTTCAACTGGTGTTACAACCGGTTTGCTTCGCACAGGCACTTTGCGCGTAAGGTAGATTGGGCTGAGAGTGAGTGACTGATCCAAATCACCCAACCAGCTGTCATATCTAATACTGGACTAGAACCCATGCTCTCCTGGTTTCTAGCCTGGTACCTTAGTCACTAGACCAAACTGACTCCCATTGCTGTCCTATATGGAAACTGCTGGGTAGAAGGTAAAATCATTTCATTTCTTTGATTTTTATCTTTTAATCACCACAAAGGCATAAGAGATAGGAGCCCAATCTGTTTTACACAAGAAGGTTTAGAGGGACAATATCAAGGGAGGCCCTTCCTGGAGGATAGGAGTTAGCAGTAGGAACTACCAAGCCACCAAGGTGGTAAGGCTAAGATGTGAAGCTACCGGTGTTCCATCCCATGGACTCAGCTATTGGTTTACAAAAGTTTACAAAACTTGTATGGGAGCTCACCCAAATGACCAAGCAGGGATACCAGAGGGAAAAAAGCGGAAAGACTCAGAGATGGCTTCAAAATAGTTTATCAAAGAACAACCACCAATAAAATATACTAAGCATGCATAGTCTAAAAAAAAATTAGTTCAACAGAACTAGTTCACCCCCTCCCTCAATTATCTGCCAGAATTTTTTTTTTAAGTTTCACTCTTTGTAAGCACACAACAACTTTGCAATAGAGTTGGCTTCATCTGCCAACTCTAATTGGGTATGCCTAATTTGATGAAAAGAAGGACTAGGGGTAAAATGACAGCAATGCTCCAATATCTAAGGGGCTGCCACAAAGAGGGAGTCAACATTCTCAAAGCACCTGAAGGCAGGACAAAAAGCAATTAATGGAAACTAATCAAGGAGAGAAGCAACCTGGAACTAAGGAGAATTTTTCTGACAATGAGAACAATTGATCAGTATAACAGTTTGCCTTCAGAAGTTGTAGGTGCTCCATCACTAGAGGTTTTCTACAAGAGATTGGACAGCCATTTGTCTGAAATAGCAATACCACTTAGACTTATATACCGCTTCACAGTGCTTTTACAGCCCTCTCTAAGCGGTTTACATATTGCACCCCAACAATCTGGATCCTCATTTTACCCACCTCTGAAGGATGGAAGGCTGAGTCAACCTTGAGCCTGGTGATATTCAATCTGCCAAACCACAGTAGCCTGCAGTACTGCATTCTAACCACTGTGCCATCGCAGCTCATAAAATGGTATAAGTATAGGTTTCTTGCCTGAGCAGGGGGTTAGACTAGAAAACCTTCAAGATCCCTTCCAACTCTGTTATTCTATAATCCTGCTTCTCAGATGAGATGCATAACACTGGAACCTCATTGTAAAGGCCCTGATCTTTGGCCATCTCTGATTGGATAAAGACACAATCAGAAAAAAAAAATCAGCAACTTCCTTAGCGTTACAAGGAGGCTGATATGAAAGATGATGTTCACTGAGGTAAACTAGATCTGAGTTATTTGGGACTTTAAAGGACAAAAAAAAACAAAAAACCAAAAAAAACCACCCTCAACAACCCACACCTCCTGTGAATTGCCTGGAAACAGATTGGGTGCCAAGGGAGATATCTTTCAACACCAGTGTTTTATGTTCTGTTCAATCCTGCTAATAAATAGGCTGCCAAATTCTACTAATTGAAATTTCTAGATACCATTTAATGACAGTCCCACGTAGAGCACATTCCAGTAGTTACAGCATAGCAACAGAAGCTAGAGGAGGCAACATAGCAGAAGAATGGGGTGGGGGGGGGCGACCTACATCTAATATGCTCTAATGAGGAGATATTAAATTTCTATTTGGTCAGATCCGAGCTGCAAATCCAGACAACTGCTAGACGGCAGCAGAGACCTATAGAAATTCCTAATTTTTTACTGCCATCCACTGATAGTCTGGATGTTTGCAGCACAGATTCAGTAGACCTCTCTTTATTTACCCATCCATCTCATGAAATGTTCAATTCTAATGCACAGGCTTATATCCCTTCCTCAACCTATTAAAAGAGCCAAGCTGTTCCTTTGTCTCTTGCCCATTGCTGACCCCCTATTTACTTGATTTTGAGTAAATATGTAAAGTTGGGGAAGGTCAATCAGGATCCTAGTGACCAGTCTCCATGGTGGTGTCCTAAAGCTATGAGGATTTTATGTTTTTTCAGTAATCAAAACTGCTTTGCTTTCCAGGCTGCTGACAAGACATAATATGGGTTACAAATCGTTATTTCAAATCCTGTTTGTGCTTCTATTAATTTGGTTAGTAAGATAGCTCAGACAGTTCTGAAAGTCAGTCCTTTTCAACATATAATTCAGTGTTTAAATAGTTGGTTTCATGGGAACAAATGAGAGTGTCACATTCTTTAAGTGTTGGAATTGGGTTCTGTTTGGAAACCCAGACCAAAAAAAAAATGTTTCCAGGTTTATGTGGGGAGAAGCATATTTTATTTGGAAACCCCACCAAGCGAAATGGAGCCTACTGGAATGGAAAAGTATAGTCTTAAAGAAGATAAGAGAAAGTGTTAATGAGCATCCCACCCAAGATCACTTTCTTTTTCATTCCATACTTCTCTAGGGAACAAATCAATTCTTCAATCTATGAGGCAAACCATTCACACAGTGTTGTAAGCGATGCTGTTATTTACTTGATGGAAAGTACCACCTACATTACTGTATGTAGTGAAAAAAATAATGGGAAAAATTGAGTCAGGTATTCTAATATGCTTATTATGTAAGAACGTTTGGAGTGGATGAGGAAGGCTAATGGCAAAGAAAGCTGTCATGTTGTGAATTCTTTTTTAAAACCAAAAAATAAATAAATCCCTGAATTAATCACCTTCAGCTTTCCCATCTCTCTAAAGCATGATACAATCAACCCATTGCCAATGCTTTTGAGACATTCAGGTACATCACTGGGGGAAATGAGTTGCGCAAAGGGTGCATCTGGAGAAGAATTTGTTTGAGAAAGAATTACCTTACACACAGCCTTTGAATGGGAAGACTTGCTATTTAATAATATAAGTAACATAATTTTGAGGAAAAAGCATGCTCTGGGTGGGGAAAAAGTTCATTCTTTTAAATAAATATTGTAGGCCTTGGGATAAAAACAAGTGACTGTTGGTGAAACATTATGTTTTATTTCCTGCATCGCCATTTACTATGCTTCATATCAAAATGTATGATGTTCACTAGGCAGGAAGGAATTTCTAGCAGAGATATTGCTTTATGTAGCCACGCACATGCATGTGTCTACAAACATGTAAATGTATATATGTAATGTATGTGTATCATAGAATCATATGGCTGGAAGGGACTCGATCTAAGTAGGATAGAAATTCAATGTGAAGAACTTCCTAAAATAGTTTGAATCAATACCATGTTCTGCCACCTAAGCTCCAGAGTAGGGAATTGCCAGCTAGATCTCCTCTGAGGTATATGAAGCAGTTAGCACTAAAGGGTTTGGTGGGTGGGCTCATATTTCTATGCTGGTCACATCCTGGTTTTCCAACAGTAGAAGAATGACACAGAGCACCACATGGGGGCACCGTTTCCAAGCACTCTTGGGAGATATATCACTAATTTCGATAATAATCTAGAATAGTTTCTCAAGCTCAGCAAGTCTATGATGGGTGGACTTCCAAAATTCCCCAGCCAGCATCAATTCCTCCAATTGAAATCCACTCATCTTAAACTTGCTGAAGTTGAGAAATGCTGATCTAGATATTGATAGGATTTTGACTGGAGCAGAAAGTCTCACAAGTATCCAAACATTTCAATATAATATCCCAAATTCTGAAGATTTGCTTACATTCCATTTTTGGCATTCAAACCTCTGGGGATTCTCCAACCTCTGATGTATTACATCCATTGAAGCTTTGTAGGTAGCTCTCACAATCCGAGATCAGGAAGTTGACAATACCCATCTGGTATTAGCTTAGCTTTAAAAGCAAGGTAAGGGTGGATCCAGCTAAATTCCTGGGATGAAATAAGAAGCATCCCAGAAGGACTATGTCAAATCATACACTTTCCAGGAAAACCACAGGGACATGAATAGGAATCTGCTAAGGGCTGAGATTGACATGAATTATATTTTGCCCTTTAAAGGACCAGGAATTTGAAGAAAGAGGACTCCAAACAATGAATGTAAAATGTGATTTAGTTTCTCAACCTTTTGCAAAAGTTTTGGAATGAAGAAGTTGCAGTTGGCCTTTGAGGGGGAGAATCAAAGGAGAGAATCAAAGCACCAAATGGAATAATGAGAACAATGTGAGCAGTTTCATTTTATTTCCAAATCTTTTGAACTATAGTTCCAAGCAGCTAGTGTGGTGGATGTGAAAAATGCTGGGTGTTTGCTCTGGAGGCCTCAGGTTTTCCATCTAAGCGGCTCCTGGGGAGGCTGTGCTTTTTGCCCCACTCTTCTGCCTTTTGATGCTGTCCTATGGCAGCAAGTGGACACATAACACTTCTTCTTCTTATGCTGCTTCTCAATGAGGACTATAGGGAAGTCATGTGCAGCCTGCTGAAAGTAGGTTAAGAAAGGATCTGCAATCGAAAGCTCTTTGCCAGCTCTAACCCTCACCCTCATTCCACAGGTCACATGCGCTAAAGAAAACCAGGAGTAGTTTGATGGCCCCTTTTCAATCCAACAAATTTAATTAAAAGGCATCAGCTTTTGTGAGCTACATCAAAAAGCTTATGTTTTTGTTTGGAATGCGGCTAAGATTTTCTTCTGATCTGGGGCAACCACTGACTAACACAGTTCTCCTGTAGTATTTGCTAAAGAAGGAGAGGTGGTTATAATAACCAGATTTGCTAATGGAATTGATTCACCATCTCACACATTCCCTTAAGTGGCCCTCTGGCAAAGGAGTTGCTGATGAGGCCAAGAGGTCCATTGAGGCAGGCTCATGCAGAGCTAGCTTTCTGGTGACTTGATTACTCAGCACTTCGTGAGTCAAGAATTGAAAACAGGAACTGCTGAGAAACAGTGTGCTGGAACTAGGGTTAGTTGCTATGAAAATCTTGCACATGGGATCCAGTTAAGATGGCTTTAATTTATGCGTGTGTGAGTAATTGAATGATAAATATCTTCATTTGATTTATTATTAAAAGCCTAAAGGAGAAAAAGAAGTTTGGCATTGCAAAATATGGATTTTTATGTACAAAAACATGAAACAATAAACTCAGGACCTGAAGTCTTACAGTCTCATTAAGTGTCACCAGAATGAAAAATTATACTTGTGTGAATCAGCCAAATATTAGAACAAGAATCACTGAAATGTAAGTCACAGAATTCTGACTTACATTGGCATGTTGGTCAGAAATATGAGAAAAGGTAAGCAGGAATGTTCTTCCTGGGTACCTTTTAGAACATGTTTTCAAGAGTGTCTTTTGGGGGGAATCACCCAATATGGGTGAGACTTGCCTATGAAATATTTTCAGATTTGTAAATGTAAATGTGTTGATCAAAGGAGAAGCTAGCTTACTGTTGATTCATTATTCTTTTGGATACTGATGGAGGAAAATTATGAATGAGTAGAGATGCTTTTTTCAGCATCTGTCCCAGCACTTGAAAGCTCAACAGGTATAGTAGTCCTCTGAAAGACAGGTTCCAAATTGGGGCTGAACACAATTGTAGCTCTGCTGAATTCAAAACCCCTTTGTTCCCTCAAGAGACCCTCTGATTAGGTTCCACAGTTACGCCAGTTTTTGACTAGCACAAGTAATTTCTCCTCTCTTGCCCTACACCATCTATTTCAAGTAGGAAAGTTTTAAAATATGGGCAGCTAGTGGAGCTTTATCCCTTCTGCTGTAGCCAGAATGAGCCTCGGTCCTCACCACACTTCTATTATTACTTTGTTGGATATAGCAATAGAAAGTGCATCTAAGACCCACACATACTCCAAAGCATAATGAGTGTGATTGAGAATGTATATTCCCTAAAACCGTTCATATTGACAGGAGATGATGGGAGAATAGTTCTTCAGTCACTAGGACAGGGGTCAGCAACTCTGGAGCCGCATGTGGCTCTTACATCCATCTGCTGTGGCTTCCTGTTGCTCGTCGGCTCCACAATCGATAGGGCTTTTGGTTAGGACAGGTAGAGGAAAAAGGATGCCGCGCTAGGAGGAGACTCTATGGTGAGGGAACTGGACTTCCGGTCAGCAGAGGAAAAAGGACGCTGCGCTAGGAGGAGACTATGATGGGGGAAACGGACTTCCGGTCAACTCCAGAATTGAACGGAGGCTTCCAATTAGGACCTTTGTGGCTCTTTGAGTGAGTGTTTAAGGTTGCCGACCCCTGCACTAGGATAAAGCTCAGTTTAAGTCTATGTAGATGACTGTCATTATACCAGCTGTAGTTTACAAGAACAACTAAGAAAAGGAATCAGGAATAAATGATTTATATAAATATTGAACTGAAATGCTACGGGTTCTTTTAATTTACTTTGAAAGCATCCATATGCCTCCATAACATTAAAAGTTACATCAATGTGAAAACTTGACTTTCCAATGGGATGTTCATAGGAATGGTCATTGTTGGAGAATTAAGTTTTAAAAAATCCTTTCCTTAGTTGCTTGAAATAAATAGGGCATTTTGGGTTCCTTCATCTGTAAGGAAGGGTGATTTCAAGGGCGATAGGCATACAAAAAACAAACTCATCTGAACCTGTGTCTTGTTCAGGGTAGAATAAATCTATTCAAGGAAGAAGGGAAAGGTGTGCATATGTATATCAAAACTTGTGGGTCAAGGCTGTGTCAGAACCGGCTACATAGGCTTCTGTGTGGGGACATAGGGTCCTACACAGCCATGGGGCTGGTTGGCCCCATGATAACCCATGAGAAATCCCCCCTCACCAGCTGTCTGGATTAACAACTCTTAATCTTCCCATTCTGGATCTCTCCATCTGTTACAATTTTATAATGTTGTTTTACATTTTCAAATTTTTAATCTTAAATTACTTGGTTTTTATGCCTTATATTATTGATTAAATTGTACCAGAGCCCCCCTGTGAAGAAGATAGATGGTTAACAAGATGATATAAATAGATGGTAGGTAGGTAGGTAGGTAGGTAGGTAGGTAGGTAGGTAGGTAGATAGATAGATAGATAGATAGATAGATAGATAGATAGATAGATAGATAGATAGATAGATAGATGATAAATGGAGCTCTGCAGTGGAAGATCATCTCCCTTCTCTCCTCCAGAGGTTCGTACCAGGAGACTACAGTTAAGCAAGAGTCACAAAGAACATCTGGAAGATGCAACAATCATAACAGAGGTGGAGCAGGTAAAAGCCAGGATTGTTATTGGAAGATGCTAGGGTCTCATGAAAGTTCCTGCAGGCAAGATATTTTGCTTGACAGCAGGAATGCTAGAATTGAGGTGGGAGAGGGACAAATCAACAGTTCAACAGCCTGGGGGAGAGTTGAATTCATCAGTCTAGCTCCTCTGATGTTTAGTAGGTGACATCTGGCTGCCAAATCCCCTAGGATGAGGGTCTTTTTATTCCAGGACAAAGGAGTCCAAGGGTGTGGAATGCAGGGAGGGGGTGGAGAATGAGACTTGAATCAAGAGAACAGCAGGAGGCACAGTACACAGTGTTGGCAGCAATGCAACCCTCTGTTAATCCCATTACTCAGCAGCTTATGCACACAGAGTTTAGTATATTGGCTCCCTTCCATTGTGACTTCTGTCCCCAACTACTATTGCTAGGTGATGCCACCTCCCTCCCCCCCTTTTTTACAGTGGCTAATTAAATGCAAAGGGTTGGAACACAACAAGAGGTATTGTCAAGATGTAACTATCCATTTTAAAGAGAAGAATAGGACAGGATGTAAGAGCAACACCTCACTACCAATTATAGCTATGTTGAATTGGCCATATTTTATTGGGACCCCCCCCCTCCCAAACAGAGTAAATGTTGGTTACACAAATTCTAAGGGTGTGGTTACTTGATTTTTATAATATTCTTCCGAGCAAGTGATGACTAAAATATAAATATTGAGTTTGGCACAATTGGCAAATCATCATTTCCTTTCCATTTCCCAACCAAAGAGGTTGTACAAAGCAATGCTGACTGTATCCAGTAACAGTTGAGAAAAAAAAAAGCCCTAAACTATGGCACAAGTGATTAGCTATCAATGATCTTGACAAAATGAACAAAGCCTCTGGAATAAGGGGCAGAGGATAACAGCAAGTCGCGTGTTTGCTCTCTTCAGTTATTTGTGAAAATAATGTGATATAAACAAACCTAGATCTGATTACTTTTAGATGAAGGCATAGAGAGAAGTAGGATTATTAATTTTAGAAATGGGTAGAGCAACAAGAACAGATATATTAAAGAAATTTGGGGTTATCAAGAGTAAAATTCCAAAATTGTAAGTTGTTGAATTTGATTGTTTTGTCAAAAGATGCAAAAACATGTATTTCAGCTTAGATAGATTCAGACAAGAAATTATGAAAACTTCATCGCAGTCAGCCAGAAGTCAGCTAGATGGATTTAGTATTTTTATTTGCCTACAGTATTGAGTCCTTCCCAAGGATAGGTAGATGTGAATGTTTTATGGTGTTAAAGTTTCCTCATTGTTCCCATTAAAGCTGCCTTTTGCAATTGACTGATGGTGATTTTGTCAATGGTGTTCAAGTGGTACTCCCAGTTATTTTGGGATTGCACCCAAGGTGTTTATTACTATTTTGCTTACTTTTGCCACAGTTGTTCTATTTCCACTTGCAGCTCTTTAAATTTTTGTTTTACTTTCTCTTCTCTTCTGCTCTCCTAAGGTACTGCCACGTCCACTATCCAGATTTTGTCCTTATTGAAAATTGTTACGTCTGGAGTGTTATGTGGCAGGTGCCTGTCAGTTTGAATTCTAAAGCCTGAGCACTTAGCTTCTTCATTATCTATTATTTTCTCTATTTTATCTTCTCACCAGTTCTTCTTTGTATTATTATTATTCCTATTGTTGATATAAAGCATGGGTTGGTCGTTTTTAAAGAAAAATAATTGCAGAATCACTTTCAGGAATCCCAAACAAGCAAGTACAAAGAGTAATAGATTAAGTTTATTATAAAAGTATATAAAGAAGAGTTAATGCTGTAAACCTAAATGTTTACCAAGTTTAAACACCCCATTCTAACAGATCCAGGAGCAAATGAACCGTCTTGCAGCCTCTTCCATGAACAGTACATTCAGCAGCTTCCTTTGTCCATGCCTGGCTTAACCTGTCCAGGCAGAGATCCAAAGATTTTGTACTTTTATGGGATACATGCAGCAGTAAAGATAGTTTAATCTGCCAGCCAGAATCAGCATCTGCAAGTATATTCGTTTTTAAAGTGCATTTGATGCCTTCACATTTGGCATGTTCAATCAAATTAAGATTGAGGCAACCAATTTGATCTAGTGGCTAAGGCACCAGACTAGACACAGAGACTGAATTATATTCCTGCTTTAGGCATAAAAGCTGGCTGGGTGACCTAGAGCCAATCACTTTGTCTCAGCCCAACACACCTTATAGGGTTGTTGTTATGGGGAAAATGGGAGAAAGGTATATATGTAGGTTGAATAAAAATCTTAATACACTTAAAATAAAGGACAGATTGAATGTTTTTCTGTGTATTTGACTGTTTATCCCTTTCCCGGCATCCCCAATTAAGTTGTGAGGGAAAATGATTTTGTATTGAAAGGTTTTGCATATCTTCACATATGGCATGTGGATGAATGTACAAATTCAGTTCCTAAAAGACTAAGCTTTTTGTGTCATAATTTTGCCTCAAAAAAGTGAGACCATAGACGTTTGTTGTTACTTAGGGGTGAGGTGGTAGGGGTAGCCTTGCAAATTGCAATGTTGCTGACCCTTTTTTTCTGCATAATCACTACCTACACATTATGGAATTCTCCAACTTTTACTAAACTTCAAGTCTATTTTACAACAGATATTGGAAAAAATACAATAACCAGGGAACTCAGGGATAGCAAGAACTCTTTTGGCCAAGGAAACATATGCAAGGGAATGCTTCCCTAGGTGAATATTTTTCCTTAAGATATACTAGCCTGTTGAAAAGCTTACTTTGTCTGCTTAGAGGGTTTGAAAGAAATCCTCCTGAAGAATTTCTAATTTTTATCTGTACCAATTGTGCAGGTTATTTTGTTCAGTGTAATTTTTAACTAGCAATGCTACAGTATTTTATGCAGTGTACCCCATATCTGAACATTTTTTCCTTTAAAAGTATTTCTTAAGAGTGATTTATATGGAGCTAATTTCTCAAAGCTGGAATTACATACCCTGTAAATTTAGCTTTAGATCTTTGTGGATCTACAAAATCCAATAGATTTGGCTTAGATAAGCTATTTTAAAAGTGTGAAGACTGATCTGGCATTCAATTGTCCAGAATAAATTTTACCCAAATCCAATTAAGATATATTTGGCCTCTGGCAATTGTACTGTTGCAATTATGGAACTAATCATCCGAGAACAATGAAATTAGTTATGTTCTGGAAGTCTGTTACCAACTTCTTGGGATCAGTGAAGCATTTAATAGCATGGAACCATCGGTTTCTCCAAGTAATCCAACTTTTTATGGATGAAACACTTCATTCACACCTTAGCACTGAAAGGATATATTGTGGATAATCAGAAAACTTTAATGATGCAAAAAGTGGAAATTTATCAGGAGCCCTATAGTAGGAGCCCTAATTAGCCTAGCTTTTCAAAATTGATCTTTCAAGTAAATTTCAATTCTGAAATGTTCCTAAAGGCTTGGGGGGAATAGTGCCTTATATATGAAAACACACTCCATCTTTTTGCTGTTTTGCCTACATTTCAGACACATTATGTAAATATTCAGCTTTGTTAAGTAATGCTGGAGGTGATAGGAACAATGAGAACTCAAATTGCACCAATGGATACATTGCTAGTTACAAATTAAGTGAAAACAGGCATTATAGTAAATAATTCCCTTAAGACAATGCACATTTCATTTACTGCAGCGCTTTTATTTTCCTTTCACAATGAAGTGTTGGGCATTACAATTCTCAACTTCAGGATGACTTACAAATTTTGGTTTTCTACTGTCATATGACAACATTAAGGCAACGTACAAAAATCTTACATAAATTAAACCTGATGATTAAATTTACAGGTGTCAATGCCAACATTGGAGCAACTCAATGTTTTGCCCAGTGATGTCTTGCTGGGACAAAGGTGAGCAAGGAAAGAAAAACAGGTTCATAAGGCTTGGATACAATACATTTCCAATCCTGTTAGGAACAGTGGCAAGACAAAAATGGCCATCCTTTTCACAAACTCTTGCCAGCCTCAACAATAAAGACCTGGAATTCTTAGCGCTTTGTGTAGTGAAGTCTGGTCTTTTGCTACCCTGTACAGATCTAGGCTCAGACTCCATTGCAGCATAGCTGGTTACACAGAGACTACTATCCCAGACAGTTAAACCTTATGTTCATCAACACTATCCGTACTGTGTCCTAGGCCAGATGTGTATAGGGTAGTTATATACTATGTACAAAGGGAACTTTAGTTCAGGGTCTTATCAGCAACAGGAAGCTATCCTCACAAGGTTATTGGAGACAGACTTCCCAATGACAAATGTTTGAAGAGAAGGCTTATTCCAGTTTCATGAGGCTAGCATGAGGCGTATATATTTGCCCAGGCAAATTTATACTGGTGAAAAAACTTAAATGCAGTAAAAACTGCACATTTGCCATAGTCCTTTTAGAAGCATTTACGGTGGACAATAGATGGGCCAGACTCATCATATTCTTGCTTGCTGATCCACATCTGCTGGAAGGTAGAGAGAGATGCAAGAATGGATCCACCAATCCAGACAGAGTATTTGCGTTCAGGAGGAGCAATAATCTGGAATAAAAGAAAAGAGTTAAAATGGTATTTCACATGTTATTCTCCATTTTTTAAAAACAGCTCTGAAGTTTTAGAGAAAAATATCACCAAGAACCTGCCCTAGTCATTACAAATGCCCTTAACCTCACCTTGATCTTCATTGTGCTGGGAGCTAGTGCTGTGATCTCCTTCTGCATTCTGTCTGCAATTCCAGGATACATTGTGGTACCACCAGACAATACTGTGTTGGCATATAGGTCCTTTCTGATATCCACATCACACTTCATGATAGAATTGAAAGTGGTCTCATGAATGCCACAGGACTCCATACCTATAAGAAAATACCCATGATTGCACTTGTATGCCAAACTTAACTCAATTTGTTCATTTACTCAATAGTAATTAACCATACATTTCTTTGGAGATTATTTCTATTAACTCAAAAATGCTTACCTAAGAAAGAAGGCTGGAAAAGGGCTTCAGGACACCTAAACCTCTCATTTCCAATTGTGATCACCTGGCCATCAGGCAATTCATAGCTCTTTTCCAAGGAGGAAGAGGAAGCAGCAGTAGCCATCTCCTGCTCGAAGTCCAAGGCAACATAACACAACTTCTCTTTTATGTCACGCACAATTTCCCTTTCAGCTGTGGTGGTAAAGCTGTAGCCTCTTTCTGTCAGAATCTTCATGAGGTAGTCTGTGAGGTCACGGCCAGCCAAATCAAGTCGCAAGATGGCATGAGGGAGAGCATAACCCTCATAGATGGGCACAGTGTGTGTGACACCATCACCAGAGTCCATTACAATACCAGTGGTACGACCAGAAGCATACAGGGACAACACAGCCTGGATGGCCACATACATGGCTGGAGTGTTGAATGTCTCGAACATGATCTAAAACAAAAGAAAGCAATTATTAAGTAATGAACAGTTTTACTCACTAATGCACACCCATGCTGACATGCAAAGTATTTGATGTGAGGAGAAACCAAAAGAAAGCAAGCAGAAATACAACTGAAACCTGAGAGACTTGAAGGAAGGAAATGCCAGAAGAGCACAGAACCCTGAAAATAACCAAAAAAGAGAAGTTGTAATCTGAAAGAAATGATGGAATGGATGGAAATCATAGATGCAAAAGGTACACCAATGCTGTACCTGTGTCATTTTCTCTCTGTTGGCCTTAGGATTCAAAGGAGCTTCTGTAAGCAGTACTGGGTGTTCTTCAGGGGCAACACGAAGCTCATTGTAGAAAGTATGATGCCAAATTTTCTCCATATCATCCCAGTTGGTGACAATTCCATGTTCAATTGGATACTTCAGGGTTAGGATACCTCTTTTGCTTTGGGCTTCATCTCCCACATAACTGTCTTTCTGTCCCATACCAACCATGACACCCTGAAAAAGGGAGACACAAATTAGTACATTATCAAGAAAAGGCAAGCTCCATCTTCCAATACACTTGATATCTTTGTTATTTTGGTAACTTACCTGGTGGCGAGGGCGTCCAACAATTGAGGGAAACACAGCCCGAGGAGCATCATCTCCAGCGAAGCCTGCTTTGCACATCCCAGAACCATTGTCAATGACAAGTGCTGCAATTTCTTCTTCCATTTTGGAGATCTTTCAATAAAAATAGAATGCTTAGCAACCGTGATTTGTTCCACCCCTGTAGCAACAATCTTACATCATCAACAATCAGTGCTTAGATCTGACCCTAACTCTTTTTACCACTAGAGGCTGCTCTGAATGCCTTTATGTCTGGAACCCCACCCACTTATGCTTTTCACCATGGCTTAACACTTTACTTCATTTAACTTGCATTGCAGAATCAGCAAGTCCCAATTCCCTCTTCTGAGCTCTGCCACACCAAAATCCACCAGTCCTCTATGCTTATCTATTTCATATCATGCGGACTTCAATAAGAATTGCCTTTTAAACAGGCAGAAGACTGTGGCTTAACCTATTATAGAACTCTTCCAAAGTTTTGAATTAAATACTCCCAACACCAATCCAGTATGTATACGAGGGAGCCTTCTCCCACACAAAAGGCTGCCCTCTTTCCCTTAAACCAAATTTAAGTTGACATTCATACTGTGAAAATCTTCCTTTATGCAATTTCTTCCTATTTAGGATTCCACGAAGTATGCCATTATTAGGGCATCCTGTCTGAAAGGCAAGCCACATTTAAGTGCCCTCATGGCTCCCAGGAAACCAATTTCTATTTCACACCTGAACACCTTAACCAAGACCGTAACATTTCACAGGTTTATCCTATCCTCTGCTAAAAAAAACACGTCAAGCATTGCTCCCTACAGGTATGAAGACGTTTCAGCCCGGCGTGTGCACTTTAACGCTGACCAACAGAGACACAAGACGCTCAGCTTCATTATGCCATTCAAACTCTAACGCCGCCTTCCCAAACCACCTACCACCGTCGTTCTTTGCTTTCCCTAACGAAGACGCCTCGTTTTCAAAGCCTCTTCCCTCACAAGTCCTTCCTCGAAAAAGTAGCGCCCTCGCTTCCCTCCCCCCTACACGTTATTCTTCGCAGAAAAGGTTTCCCCCCCACCTCACTTCCCGCCTGATGACGTCAACGAGTAAAACCAGCCAACCGCATCGTAGCGGCTGTTACCAGGCAAATAACTCCGCCCCCTCCCGCTCACCCCATTCAGGCAACCGTTACGCCCACGAACCGGTAGCTCGCGCCGAGTTCTCCCATAGAACGCTTCTCCTTTGCTTCTCTCCTCTCCTCTCCCCTCCCCCGCCGCCTCAAGAAACCGGCATGCGGAGCCTTTAACGGTTCTCCGCCACGGCAACTCGATCAATATCCAAGGCCATTTTAATCAATAAATTGCGCTTCCCTCTCCCCAGCGATTTAAAAAAGTTGGAAAATGCAAGTCCGATGCCGAAGGCCTCCGAGGAAGGCAGCCAGGTGATCACACCTACCTGTTAAAACGGCAGGAGGCTTCAGAAGGGAAAAAAAGGGAGTCGAGCTGCTGCTAGATCCGCTGCCGCCGGCTGAGTGAGACCGTTCCAACGCCAGCCCCGCCCCTTTTATACCCAGGGGGAGCCGGCCCCCTCTCGCCGGCTGAGAACATCGCCATATATGGAGATCTTTCAGAAGGGCGAGTTCCCATTGGCTGATGGGGCCCGGGCCACGTGGGGCAGACGAAGGCGGCTTGGCAACGCCTATCTGAACCCCGGAATCTGGATGAGCCGCGGGAGGGGGTGGGGGGGAGGGGCGCGCCTCTTTGCAGAGGAACCCCATCGCCGCAGCCCCTTGTTGGGCTCCGTTTGCAGGTGAGGAAGGCGGCGCCGAAGGGGTTCGGGGCAGGGACGCCCCAATAGAGAAAGTCAGCTCAGCGCCTAGGATGGAAACGGGCGTTCGGGAGTCCCTGAATCATTCCCGAGCTTGTTGGGGGGGGTTATATTGGGGTACCCGGAGGTTCAGTACTTCAGGAGTAGGTAGTGTGGCCCCGCCAGATGTTTCTTGTTTGATTTCCCACTATCGTTTGTTCTGACCCCGTTTTCTGGCGGTGATGGGTGTACAAAACACCTGGAGTGCACCCGTTTGCCAAACCCTTATCTGTATTATTGCATTTGGGGTCCTGAGGCTTCCTGTGGCCTGGCTACTGGCCACACAATGAAGGAACTGCAGTGCCAGCAGATATCTCTCTCACACACGCACAGAGAGAGAAACACAAATGCAGGGTATCTACAGGGGAACCAAGATCACACATGAATCTTAATTTGAGGTGATTGCTTTTGAAATATGGTACTTGACTATCATGAAGGAGAAGTAAGTACTCATGTGGCAGTTGGTTTTGTAGCTTGCTTTTGATGGAAGTAGTTCAATACACCTGAGCCTCAAAGTAGGGAGATTTTTAATCTAGCCAAGGAAGTATCACTAGGAAAATTACTATTAAGTCCTTTAAATGCCAAAAGATAACTGCCACTGCATCTGTTTCACAATCATCAAGGACAAGAACTTTGTCCTTTTTTAATGCAATGCCATTTTTTTCCTGGCCCACTCCTGTGTTTTAAAAAAAAGCTGCTGCTTCATTGGTTGAAATGGCCTCCTTGGCCCACATATTGCCAAATTTGACTGGTACAACACCTCACACCCTGCATTCACAATAGTGAATATATCCCATTTTATTGCTTTCCATAATATGAGGTCTTCCATTTGTACTGGATTATAACTCCTATGACCCCTCACTGATACAGTCAAAACACCATGCTATTGGAGATGATAAGAACTGTAGCTTAATAAATCTTGATCATCAAGTTGGGGAAGACTGCCTTACTAGATGACTTACAAAAATGAGGGCAGCAAGATTCTTGTACTTACAGTCACAGCACAATGTTTTTTCTGTTCAAACAAACAGTTATGATGCACTAATATTCAGAATGTTTTAATAATTCTTTAGGAAATATAGGAGAGGAACCTTCAAGAGCACAAAGATGCCAAAGAAATTCTTATTTTCTCCAGGTAAAAGAAATAATAATAAAACATACTGAATAGACCCTAATGTGATTACAAAGCAAAACATATGAAACAGAAAACTTGTATCTGCCAGGTGGTGAAAAAATGGGGAAAGATTGTGCAGGACATCAATGGTTAGTGTCCAGCATTTGAGAGTTCAGTCCTGTAAATTAGATATAGAGGATATTTTGCCTAAGAATCCTGGTTTATACCATATGCAAGTAAGGCCATTGTTTAAGTATCTTTAGGTATTAAAGCTGAGGATGTCCTGTGTGTGTAGATTGGCAGACCACATTATGCAGTGATTTTCATGTGTCGGTTTTCCCTTTTGTGTTGCCTGTATTCTGGAATACTTTCCCCCCTCAAATTATGATACCTATTACATCTTTTAGCTGCCTGCTGGAATACTATTTCTTTATGTAGGACCTAGGCCTTCCCTGGATGAATGTTGAATGTTTTGTTTTCCTTTCCCCAAACTATTTAAAGGTATTAACATTTTTTATTTTACTTAATTATAAACTGCTTAAATAAATGATTGTAGGAGAAACAATGAATAAATATATGTATAAAAGAAAAAAAAGTAAGCAAACTTTGATTCATAATACTGCAGGATCTGAACAATACAAAGAATAAGAAGTTTTCACCTTTGTTTGGAAGGACTAAATAAAAGAGGCTGTAGGTGTAACCACAGAATTTACTGCTGAAATTCAAACAAAATCCAATGTCTTTGGAACTATATTTACAGGAAGCACACTTAATTATTTTAAAATATTGAGATAAATCAAATTCAAGGTAGCTTAGAAGCCACAATCATAATGAACAAGAGGTTCTTGTGATCCTATGCATATTGTATTTACATGACATAATAGTAAGCTGATAGTCTGCCAAAGAAAAGCATTGCTGTTCCATTGGCTATGACTTCAATTTTAGATTTTTTACAGTATTGACACATTTTGTCCTGCTGAGTTCTGCCTAATACTGTCAAAGCACAAGAAATGAAATATGCTTCACCATCACTTCATCTGTGTGAAAGAAAATGTATATGTGAGGTGAGAAAGATTCACTATTAAAAAATTCCAATCATTATTTGTTCTTTTTCCATACTATTTAACTGTGAGAATCAACCATAATACACTGCGGGAAAAAATGCTTTTTTTAACCCACATAAGCTGCAATGTTGCTTGCAAACATAACCTACCAAACATAGGTAAAACCAGTAGTCTCTGCCCATCCCTGTTCTATGTACACACCTAGAAAAATAACCAGACCTCACCTATAGGCAGGTGACTAAGCTTGTCCTTCCCATAAAATCATAACCTACTTAGTTTTCCTAAATTGGGAAGGTCTTTACCAATTCAAATGATAGCTGAGTTCCAACACTCCCCCCCTTGCAAATAAAACCAATCATTGAATCATAGAAATCAGATTCATCATAAGGAGGAAATACTGTAATAATTGTGTTGGTTTCTATTGCTCAACTCCTAATGTATATTCACAAGATTTCAAAACAATGTCCCATAGATTCACAGCTGAGAATTGAACTGAAATATATGAAGATGTAGAATGGACAAATCGCCATTATTGCTGATAGTGGTAAAGCGACTTTAGAGCCAACATGCTTGTATTAGGTTTGCTTTCCTTATACTGGTTTATCTATTGTCCAGGATCTATCAATTTCAGGAGAGAATGCTAAGCTAGAAACATCACCACTCGGCTCTGATTTGTTCATTCAGTCATTCCTTATTCCTTAATATAGCATTTGAATTATTCAAATTAGAAATTGAATGTTTTAGGAATTGGATAGTTGCATGCTTTAAAGTTTAGAGGGGGGAAATGCTCTGAATTCTTGAGAATCTGCAAAAACTTCCACTTGCTTAAGTGGCATTTAGTCTGCTTTTGCTGACATTTTCCATGACCTTTATGGAATTACCTTCAGAGGGGAAAACTTATATTGTTAACAATTTTGAAAGAGATCAAAGGATTTAAGAATCCTGCAAGGGACTTGTTTGTGGGTAGCATTGTATCTTTATGAGTGAAGTTCAGGTGACAGCACCAACTGATTTGTTCGCCTGTTTTTAACGTTTTCTGGTCATTTAAACTCAATGTATTATTCACAAATCCAATATAGACACCTCTGCTCCAACGTGTATTGAGACTCTCCTTCCCTCCCCCTCCCCCATATATCTCTTATCAAAATTTCACCTGTTTCTCTCTTCTATTTTGGCCTTTCCTTTCTCCAGTTATGCTTTACAACAATTGATGCTTTGGCAGATGGTCATAGTCACACAACTACTATAGGAAAGCTAAAAGCTAGCCCGCACTTGCTTGTCAAAACACACCTTTTGAACACTCCAGAAAAAGGCCTGCGACTAGGGAAGGAAGCTCTCAAAGCTGCTCCAATTTAATAAACCAGGCACGCTAAGGGACTCCAAGCTTGAGAGCGGAAGGCCCGGTTATTTCCCGCAACAGCCCTCTGGAAAGCATAAGGCTTCCCCTCCGGTCATTTGCATTCCTCTCGGATTCTTTTGTGCTGAAAGAGAGGGCGTGTCTCCTCTGGAAGAGCCAAGATTGCGCTCCTGAGACACATCGCTGCCGCGTCCCCTGGAGCTGCGGCCAACCAAGAGAAACAGTTCTCGTTCACCATGTCGGTGCGCCAGGGTAGAGGTGCCCCACCCAAAAGGCATCGGGGTGGGGTTGCGACGGCAAAAGCAGGATTAGCTAGGGCCCTGAATCTGTACGCAGCATGATTCCCGGCGGCTGTCCGCGTTAGTTAGCATGCACCCCGCTTGCTTGGGCATCGCTGCTCCCCGGATGGTGCTTTTGAGAAGACTGCTGGTTTTAGACAGAGCCCAGGAATACGGGGCTGGGTGAGGGGATAAAGGCGATTTGCTCTGTAGCCGAAACCGACAAACCTTAGAAGTGATATAGGAAGCTGGAGATCTCTCGATAAGGAGAGCCATAGACCTCCGTCACATCACTCAAATGCAGCAAAGGAGGGAGGGGGAAGGAGAGGTGAGCAGCGGAGAGTGCTTGCTGGGGAGGGTTGGGTTTGAAGAAGAAAAAAAAACACGGCGCAGCGCAAACATGCTGACGAGGAAGCGGGGGGGTGACTTTCCTGCCTTTTAACACATGACACACACATGGTAGGGCGAGGCGATGCTGGCAACCAGGATGCGAGTTCCTTTTGAAAGGCTTAAAACATTTCAGGGGCGCTTTAATGCAGGTACTCGGCTGTTAACCTAATCGCAGCCAGCTGTTTCCCCGTTAACTGCAAATCAAGGGTTCGTTTCACTCAATGTCGTCCGCCGTGCGTTTTCCCCCTCTTTCGCCCTTCCCGTCCTCATCAGAGGTTTTCAAAAGTCTCGGGTTATTTGGCAAGCCCCTCTTCTCTTCCTCTGCTATCGTTTTTTTTTTCTCTTTCATTTGCGATCTGTCAGAAAATTCTTAGCACGTGGCAAAAGCCGGGCCAACAAAGGCCTTTCGCTTCCTGCGATCAAAATGAATGAAATGTTTTTTCTCCCTCCCCCCAAACCTTCGCTACACAATCATCCCTCGCCCGAAGCGAAACGTCGCCTCTTTGCACCGCTTTCGGAATCTGTTCGTCAGCGCGGGCCGCCTCCCCCCCACCCACCCCTCCTCCGTCGAGGCGTGCGCGTCATTCGTTTCGGGCAGAGCAGGGCCGGAGCCGCGTACGGAAACCCCGTGGGTGTGGGTTCCACAAAGCGGCGCCCAGGTGACCCGGCGCGCGCGGGGAGGGAAAAACAAAGGAGCCCTTTCTATGCCTATATTTGGAGATGGTTGGGCCGCTGTCTCGGAGATCCGCCCTTTCGGGCTCGGGGACGATGCACACCTACTGCCCCTCCCGCCCAAGGACGGCGGGCGAGGCGAAGCGAATTGTTTCGGCTGCTGGATCGCTGGACTTTGATCGCTGATAAAGGAGGGTTGGAGGAAATGCATTCTTACGACAACAGTCACCCATGTCCTGGATTAAGTTGGTTTTTCTTCCGTTGCCCAGCTCGCCGCTGATCTGATTTTCCCAGAAAGGGAAAGATTATGCGCATGTTTTACTCGGAAGTATCGCCATGCTGTTAAAATGGGGGCTAAAACGTCGAAGAAGTTTTAAAGAGATTCGGCTTCCACCTAAGCACAAGCTGAGATAGCCGAGAACGGATATGCTGGGTTGCAAAAGATAAAAAATAAATAAATGTTAAGGCTGAGGTCCCCGGTTCAGGAAGTAAAACTGCCTTATCCACAGCCTCCTTGCTTCTTGAGAAATCTTGGCTGGTATTGGATTTCGTATTATTAGTAAAGTGCACCAAGAGGCCTTTGCAGGCCGTTAAAATGTTCACCAGGGTGTGAAATGATTATTGGATAACATTACTGAATTAAGTGGGCTGATCCTATATTTCCTGAAGCATAAATGTTTATAGGGTGTGTTTTTTCCCCCCAGGAAGTTATTTATTACAGATCAAGGGGTGAGAACGCCTCCCTTTGTCTTCATTTCCTGGGAGGGGGCTAGATAACAATCAGGTCCAGTAATTAAATATACAGATAGCCATCCATTTAGTGACAGTTCGAAGTTACAGTGGCACTGAAAAAAGTGACTTGCGATCATTTGGTCACATGATCAAAATTCAGACAATTGACTCATATTTATGACAGTTGTCCTGGGGTCATGTGGTCACCTTTTTGGGACCATCCAAAAAGCAAAGTGAATGGGGAAGCCAGATATATGTAGCAACCATGTCACTAGCTTAACAACCACAGTCATTCACTTAACTGTGGCAAGAAAGGTCATAAAATGGTTATAAAATTCACTTAACAATTGTGTCCCTAACCTATATCAGTTTTTTGTTTAGGATTTGAGGAAGTTTTGCCTATCTCCTCTCACTTTGGTCACATTTCTGTTAGCTTTGATAGACCAATACACCTGCTTTATTTTCTCTAGGTTGCTAGAGAGAAGCAGAATAAAAAGATACCATATAATGTTTGAATACTTTACAAATATAAATTTAGTGAATAGGAGACTGGATTAAGACTTGGGGGGCTCTTTCAGAAAATACTTTTAGTTCAAAAGCCATTATAGTTAGTACTTATCCTTGAGCTATTTTACAGGTCTATTTTGTGGCCCTGTAATAGACCACTTTACATAGGAAACCAGATATTTTTGTAGAACATGGCTGAAGATGGTGGGCAATTTGTTAATGGAATCTGTTTGCAGAGGAAATGGTTATTTTTATACTGCTTGATTTTAAAGGGCCATAAATGTTTCCTACCAGCTAGAAAGGAAAGAAAAGCATGTCATCTATAAATATAAATTTATAATGTCTGTGATGAAGGAGAAAGTGAGAGTGAATCACCTATTGCTGAAACCTCAGTTTTTTGCAGTTCATCTGATGGTAATGTGCAATTTCCCACAATCCCTGTGCAAAAAAAAAAAGCCAATACCCGGATACACCCTTCATAGTGGATTTTGGAACGGAGGTAGAGAGTTTAGCAAAAGGAAAATCTCTAGAACTGCATATGTCGAGGAATTGGTGAGCGAAACATTTGAATATGGAACCACTTTTAGCAAAAGAAAAAAAAATCCCAAAGCTATGCTGGCAATACTTGCATTAAGTTATAAAATCATTCCAAAGTTTTTGATCCTCCCGCATCAAAGAAGTTGGTTAGGAGAAAAAGGGAGAGAAAGGAAAAGAGAAGGCTGATTGGCAGCCCCATCTGCAACCATTTGCTTAGCTAATTGCAATGGACTTGTTGCAATACACAAGCTAGGTTAGTTTATTGAGAGAAAGGAGCCACTCAGTTATCTGCCTGTCTGTGCCCTACCCAAGGACCGACACACTGTGATTAAAATGTGAGCAATGTCAGTCTCACACCTTCCAACAGCCAATCTCTCTTAACTTGATTCTGCTTGTGTTGCTCTTCTGCTTATTGGTTCTTTGATATCTCCATATAGGGTCAACCCACAGAGGTTAACTCTTTGATACGGAAGAATTCCTACAGGGTAAAGGTGAAGGTAGCAGAAAGGAATATCTGCCTGCCTGGCTCTTTATTTTGGCAAGGCTAAGCACATTCTGTATACTTTCAGCATTGTGATATCAAAGAAGGCAAGAACATGCTGGAAGGGAGGAAGCGGTAGAGATTAAAAAAACAAACCCGAGATATCTTTCACATGTCTTCACAGGATATGACTTGGACCATTGCAATCAGATTTTTGTATTTTTCAGGCCACTAATTTTTTTAAAAATTCCTACCTCTTCTCCCCCTCTCCAAAATCTTTTCTCGGCCAACCTGCCCTTCAATCCTAACCATATTTTGCTCCGTTGTTAGGCCTCTATAGTGCCCCACAGTTCTTCCATAGTAAATGGGAATGTGTGGGATTGGAGCTTTAAATTAATTCAGAAGGCTGGATTGCTCTGATGAGCAGATCTCCATGGGGCAATGAGCCAATTTTCCTAAAAGCCTGTTAAGCAGTGGTGGAGAGTCAATTGTGGACTGACAAACTGCAAGGATGTTTAGTATCACAAGGTTATGATTTAGCAAATACCCTTACAGAAGGTTAACTGAATCATAACTCCTTATTGTGGCGACATGAATTAATGAGTGCATCTCAATATTTCCAAAATCTCCAGATGAAGTGCAAGATAACAGGCAGATCAGTAAAAATTGTCACTGGATTAAGTCCAGGTTATGTTTGTTGAACTTGGCCACCACTGGGGGCATGACATAAATCCTATTGTTTCAAGTGAAGATAGGTAATATACTTGATAGAGAAGCAGGATAGGGGAGGGTAGTCCATGTCAGGAGCATCACCTGCAGGTGACACTCTCTGCCCTGGAGGCTGAGTCAAACCACTGGAGAACTTAGTAAATATAACCATGTCACAGCCAGTGGTAGGCCCTCCAAATACAGGTAATCCTCAGTTTATAGACATTAGTTTAATGTTTGTTCGAAGTTACAACGGCACTGAAAAAGGTGACTTTGGATTGTACTTCACACAACCGTGGTAGCATCCCCATGAATATGTGATAAAAATTTGGATGCTTGGCAATTGGTTCATATTTATGATGGTTGCAGTGTCCTGGGGTCATATGATTCCCTTTTGTGACCTTCTGACAAGAAGTCAGTGGGGAAGCCGGTTTCACTTAACAACCATGTTACTAATTTAACAGCTGCACTGATTCACTTAACAACTGTGGCAAGAAAGGTTGTCAAAAGGAGAAAACTTAACAGCTGTCTCCCTTATCAACAGAAATTTTGGCCTCAATTGTGGTCATAAGTCAAGGACTTCTGGAAAAGGATTGACTGGGTTGAAAGCAACCCAGCTCCTCAGCTCCTATGTGGAGTTGGCACAAATGACTCCATGCTGAACCCAGGAGGTGGAAATAATGTAAGGAATTGTATGCATGAAAAGTAATAAGCTTATTTCCAGCACCTTCACATACTCCTCCTGACTGCCAACAACATCTGAGAGATTTCAGAAACGATAATTCACTTATCGCATAAGTCATTTCTGTGAGTAAGCCATTTCACTTGCGCAGCCAACCTTGATGTAAGGATTGTGTTTCAGTGCAGTTTAGTCTTGATCCTACCACCATGAAAGTAGTTGCTTAATTTATTTTCATTGAACTTCTAAAAAAAAAACAATAAACACCCAGCCTTCAAATTTCATTATCCTCACCAATTAAAGTTGCCTTTTCCTTTCCAATCAACAGATTTTCCCATGCATATTTTTGGATTTTGCCATTGGTGTTTGCAAGTGTAGAATGTGTGTTTTAGGGGAACTGAATCCTAGAAATAGGAAGGCCAGGCCAGGCCGTGCTATACATCAAAGACCAAGAAATAGGGGCCTTTCTCCCTATTGTTTTACAAACAGCATTCCTCTGAAGATGGTTGGTCATTACTTTTTCCCTTACAGAATGAACTGGGTTGGAATACAGCAGCTGGGCAGATTCCTTAGGTAGCAACAACTTTGTGGTACTGTAATCCCCCCCTCTTTCTTTTATGCCTGGGTATCTGCATTTTAGCCGGAAGGCAGGAACACCACTCCCCTCCCATTGCTCAGGCAGAGGTCATTTGATTGCATAATCCTTCCCATTCTTGATGTGGAAACACGAACCAGAGAAGCATGTTTTGCCACTTGCTCTGCCAGCTGTGCCAGTTCCACCAAGTTCACAGCCACGCTAGCCGTTTCTGTCTGGAGAAACCTCTCCTCTATCCACTCCCCTCGGATGTATGTTCTAAGTAGCATGTAACTTCTTGCCTGGTCATCTAAATTCGTAGGATTTTATAAGAGAGAGGGCCTATTGATTAAGCAAACGTAAATTTGCTGAGATCAGGCAAACTATTTTGAATTCAAGAACCACTGTGAGAGCCCTGCCTCTACAAATTCAGGAAGTAAGGCGGGGGAGGGAAATAGCCAAGAATAATCAGAAGAGGATTTGTACTATTTTACTTACTGTGGATCAGGGGTGTCAAATTTGATTTCATTGAGGGTTGCATCAGGGTTGTGTTTGACCTGGGTGGGGGGGCTGGAGTAGGCATGGCCAGCTCACTGTCATTGTATCGGGGGCGCCTGTCGTGGCCTGAGCACTCTGCCAGTTCCATTTCGGCTGCGACAGCCTCCTGCAACCCACTGCCAGTGAAAACGGAGCTCAGGAAAGCCGCATGTGGCCCTGCTGAGCTCCATTTTCACTGGCAGAGGTACCATGGGCCAGTCCTTCGCTATTTCCAGGGCAGCCCTGCAGGCCATATCTAAGCACCCTGCAGGCCGGATCCAGCCCCCAGGCCTTGAGTTTGACATCCCTGCTGTCAATAGTATGGAGCAGAGGTAGGTTCTACTTACCTATACTACTCGTTGCAACAGGGCCGTGCACACACCCCTCTGCGCGTGCACAGAAGCTTCTGCGCATGCACAGATTGTCATTTATGACGTCTGGGTGGGTGGGCGGAGCCTCCCGCTGATTTTACTACCGGTTCTATAGAACTGGACAGAACCGGGAGCCACCTCCCACTGGTATGGAGTGGTGTCAAATGATCTTCACAGTTAGTGCAAAATTGGGTCCGGGGGTGAATCTAATCTTTGCAATCCTGAGTATAAAGTAGACATAGACTGGATGTTGTAGATTCCTTGGTACTTGCTCCAAATCACACTGGCATAGGCCAGATGTATAGGTAGTCCTCGGCTCACAATTCGTTTAGCGATCAGAGTTATAATAACATTGAAAAAAGTGACTTGTGACCATTTTTCACACTTGTGCCCTTTGTGGCATCCCCATGGTCATGTGATCAAAATTCAGGCGCTTGGCAATTAATTCATATTTATGACAGATGCCATGTCCTGGGGTCACGTGATCCTCTTTTGCAACTTTCTGACAAGCAAAATGAGTGGCGAAGCCAGATTTACTTAACAACAGTTTGTCTAATTTAACAATTACTGTGTTTCACTTAACTACTGTGACAAGAAAGGTCGTAAAACGGGGCAAACTCACTTTCTGATGTTTCACTTGACATCAGAAATTTTGGCCTCAGTTGTGTTGGTAAGTCAAGGACCACATGTATTGGGTTACAATTCCCTTGATTCCTACTTATCAGAGAAATCTTAATAAATCTGGAAATGTGTTTCTCTACAAGGCTGGAGAAAGCAGTTGTGGCTGATCACAGGGCTCTGTTTTGGGTTTTTCTTTCTTTTTTGTTTTTGCATTCTGGTAGGTTGAATTATAATTACTACCTGCCAAACAAGACCTTAATGAGTATATATTTATAATATACATTCAGAATTCTGAACTGCATAGCCTGCTTGGCAAGGCAAGCCAGACTCTTCCAACAGAGCTCATTTTATTACACTGCTGTCAGTCTTGATCCCACCCTAATTGTGATCTGAAGAACAGGAGGCTGTCTTTCAGCAAAAGAGAGATTTCCTTGTTAAGCTGTCTGGCAGATGATATACATCACTGTGTATGTGACTGTAAGGTAGCTTCTTCATGATTAGTGCGAACATAACTTGATTCTGAGCCATTGAAATGGTTGCAAGGGATGTGCAAGCACATGAAAAGGGAGGGGGCAGCGCACTAGGTCTCCCCCCCCCCACTTGCTCTTCAGCAATAACAGTATTCATGGCCTCTACCCGTTCCGGTAATAAGTACAGAGACAATGACAAAGAGATCTTCAGAGGCTGATTTGAGTCATAGGCTTAGATCTTGTACAAGGGCAACCTCCAGTCCTCTCTCTCTCTCTCTCTCTCTCTCTCTCTCTCTCTCTCTCTCTCTCTTTCTCTTTCTCACACCCCCCCAACACACACAGTCCCTGCTGAAGAGCACATTTTGAATGTGTGATCTAAAAGCACCAGGAAATGCTCTCTGAAAGGAACAGCTTCCATGATTATGGGGATAGGGAGAGTGGATAGTACATAGAGGCGAAATATCTCCAGCCAGTAAGAAAATTGAACCCTGGGGGTAGAACTGGAAGCCATTTGCTCTAAAATTAGGAAGATGATGGTGTTTGAGTGCTTTTTGCCTATTGTAGTTATTTTCTTCCACCCTCACCCCCCTCTCCTGTGGCTTTTAGCCACAATAAGGACCTTTCTTATGCTTCACCCTTTATAAAAAATGGAATTCTGTAAAATTGAATCATCCAGAGTCTAAGGAACATCACTGGTGGATGAATGGTATCAGGAGCTCATGGAGAAACAGGTAGCTTTATTTTGCTGTTGTTGTTACTGGGTATTGACTTTGCTGGCAGCAAAAGAGAATCAGTTGGACTTCAGACAGAGGAAGCTATCAATCTAGCCAAGTATATTGTCCACGTTGACTCATTTGTGGTTTGCCATGATTTCACTCAAACTATTTTGTTTCATTTGCTCTCTAAATTTTTATATACAAATGACAGTAGTTTGCAAGTTTCTACATGTAAAACATATTCAATGCACCTGAGATAGAATCTTTCCCAACGTAAGAACACCGGCTTGATAAGGATGATGTGGAGAAACACTTTGTTTTTCAACATGTACATATGTGCTCCTCAGCTTCTACCAAAGTTACGTAGAAGCTCACTTCTGAATAACACAGGTGCAAGTGACCTTCAATTTTTATTTTCCTTGGTGAGGTAAACATCCTAAGAAAGCAAACAAAAGATTTCTATTGTCCTCCTTGTAATTTTCCCCCTCAGTCAACATGGAACAACTTGCTTGTATTCTTAATAATAAACACTGAGTGCCTCCAGATGGAAGACTCCTAACATTTCCTAGTCCAAGTGTATTTGTGCAACTACCAAGTGTATTTGTGCAACATTTCCTAGTCCAAGTCTATTGTGCAACTACAGGTAGTCCCCATACAGCATGGGTGTCAAACTCAAGGCCCATGGGCCAGATCCGGCTTGCGGGGTGCTTTGATCTGGCCTGCAGGGCCAGCCTGAAAACAGCGAAGGACCAGCCCACCCTCTGCCAGCAAAAATGGGCTCCCACTCTTCGTTTTTGGCTGGGACGACCTCCTGCAACCCTCTGCCAGCGAAATGCGGCTTTCCTGAGCTCTTGTTTTCACTGGCAGAGGGTGCAGGAGGCCATCCCAGCTGAAAACTGAGATTGGGAGCCTGTATGTGCTGGCAGAGCACTTGGGCCATAACAGGTGCCCCTGACATGAGTGATGTCAAGCTGGCCATGCCCACCCTGGTCACACCCTGACCCCTCGAGATCAAACACAACCCTGATGCAGCCCTCAATGAAATCGAGTTTGACACTCCTACCATACAGCAACCACAGTCAGAACCAGCAATTTGGTCTTTAAGTGAAATAGTCACTAAATGAAACCACGACTGCTTATGATTTTATGGCAGTTTTCTTTTGCAGAGCTACAAAGGTTGCATAAGTGAGAATTGGTTGCAAGATTACTTTTCATCACTATCATAACTCTGAATGGTCACTAAACAAGGACTACAGTATGCTGTCTTTTCTTCCTGGATAGATTTTTCCATATAGATGCACCCAAGAAAAAAAAAAGAGTGAAGCAAAAAAGAGAAAAGTTAAAAACAGAGACAGTAATATCTGCAGGGGCCTTCCTTTCAAATTCCATAAATGAAACAAGATGATTACAGAATGGAGCCCCATCTGGAAGCTGTTATGCACATTGTTCAGCAACATAAAAATGGTGACCGCACTGCCTGCTCCTTAGTGAATTAGAGTCATATCCTGAAACAAGCAAAATAACAGAGTGGAAATTCAAGCTTGAAAACTGGAAGCAAAGCAGATGATTTTAATAATAGGATTCAAAATTCATCAGACCCGTTGGAGAACAGGACTTTCTTTATCTTCAAACTAATGTAGACAATCCAGTTTCATCCAGGGCAGTCTTTGTGATCCAAAGAGTCGTGTTTCAAAAATAATTCTAGAAAAGTGCTTCAGACTTTGCACAAACATGAATGGAGCACTTTTGTACTATTTATTAAATCTGAATTTTGGGAAGCATCCAAAATTTCTGATGAAGAAACTTAAAAAGGCAGGCTGCTTTAATAAGTAATGGAGAAGTATTGTGCTTGCCCTTGCATCAGGTCTGGCAGTGGTGAGATTACCTAGTTTGGGTAATGAAACACCTGCAAGAAAACAGTAGAGCTAAGATCCTTCTTTCCCCGTCACACTTTGTTATAAGAAGTTGCACTGGCTGAGATTCATGTTTTCCTGTAGCACTGTGAAGCATACAGGCAGTTTTCAGTGCTTATCTATTTGAAGAATTATAATTTTAGCCATTTAAGTGCCGCCATCTTCCAGCACTGCTGAGCATACCCAGTTTTAACTGGACCCAAACTTGATACATGTCATGATGATTGCTTTGAGATTTTATTTGGTTATTGGGCTACTATGAGCAAAGACTCATTTATTGGGGTTGCACATGTTTCAAAAATGATTCTGGAAAAGTGCTTCAGACTTTGCACAAGCATGAATAGAGCACCTTTGTGCTATTCATTAAATCTGACTTTTGGGGAGTATCTAAAATGGCCAGCAGGGAAGACCTGCCAGCCAGTTTTAAAAAGACAGGCAGCTTTAATAAGTAATGGAGATGTGCTGTGTTTACCGTTGCATGAACCATCCTGTCCAAATCATTTTCAAAGCATACATGAGCATACTATTGACATGTATGGCATAAAGGAATGCCTAGCATTTAGTGTTTGTCCCTTCTGACCAATAAGCTGAAGATAATGGAATAGAAATAAGAGTAGGGATAGGGATAGAGATGGGAATAGGAAAAGGAAAAGGAAAAGGAGAATGAATGGAATTAGGAGAGGGAGAGGAATAGAATAGAATAGAATAGAATAGAATAGAACTGAATTGAATTGAATTCTTTATTGGCTAAGTGTGATTGGACACAGAAGGAATTTGTCTCCTGTGAAGTTCTCAGTGTATATGTAAGCAACAAGTGATAATCATGATCATAATCATAAAATACAATCATCACAAATAATGATTTATGTCAGTTGGTTATGTCAGATTTATATCAGTTGGTCAGTGCTTATTTCCAAGCCAATTATTGTGTGTCTCGTCCGTCTCCCTCTTCACCAAAAGTCAAACAAACAAAACGAATGTGCTTGTCTATTGTTTCTGGTCCATTATGTTTCAATTTTGTCTGGAAGACCTCTTGGATTTGCAGGGAGTGGACCTTCTGCGTTGTTAATAATTTTTAGGCTTTGACCATTGGGGAACCTTTTTTTCTCATTAGGTTGCTAGGTTCTGATTAGTCCTTGAGATGGATCTGGGTAACAGCCAATTCACTGCACTCATGGAAGGAGACCAAGCTAGATATTCTTTTTTAAGTTTTTGGTACAATTTAATACAATTTTGCACCAAGCAGGTCCTCATCTCATTAAGTCTGCATAACGTGTCATCTTTTCTGCTCTAAAGCTATCATGATCTGCTGGCTTGTGTTGTTTTCCCACTTTTATGTTGCTCAGTAACATTCTTTCCCACCATTTAGATGCAAAGCATGTGCTCTGTCCCTGAGCTAGGCCTCTCTGTATAAATTGAGCACCGCAGCACTACATGGGAACCCTGCTCTTACCATGCTACGTGCTCAAAAAATCTGATTGTTCTGATCGTTCTAAAGAATGCTAAAGATCACTGTGGTAGTTTATTCATTCCTACCATCCATTGCACATGTTGAAATGGGTTTTCACCTACAGAAGCTTTAATGGGCTTATTATGGACCTGGAAGAAAGATGGCTTTACATGTAGATCACTGCTTTCAAGGTCTTCCGATATAAAATTATTAGACTAATCTGTCCAATCAGCCCTTATATCAATGTTTCTCCCGCCTTTATTCCAAAATTAGGGTGTGGGACAATAGTAGGTTGCTCCTGGTTCTGTCCGGTTCTATAGAACCGGCAGGAGGCTCCGCCCACCTGCCCTGACATCATCAAGGAGCTTCTGCGCATGCACAGAAGTGCATGCGCGTGAACGAAGCTCCCGTTGCAAACCGGTAGTAAAGGTAAGTAGAACCCACCCATGGCGTGGGGGGGAATGTACTGACACAAACCCAGAATTTAATACACCGTGTAAAAATCCTGAGAACATAAAGGGTATCTATCTATTCCACTACACAGTTTTTGTATGTGAGGAAGATTTTAATGAGAAATTTAACAATACAGCTCTAGATGTATAAAGGAGCTTACTTGGGAAAGGAGAGAATAGGATGAACAAAGAAAGGCAGGCAGTCATTTAAAATTCAGAATAAAAACAATAAAATCAGTATAATTAAACTGCTTGCCTATTACCTTAAGTTTCAAAACAGACAGGTTCTGCAGAGTGTGTATTTTGAGAAACAGCATCTTTATCTCCCATTTAGATGCTTATCACTGAAATTTTACTGTTCACTGTTTACTTATCACTGTTCTTTTTTAGAAATTATATGGAAAATTTCTAGCCATTATTTAGAAAAAGGAAATACTAAAGGAAAGCCCACCCTAATTCATGTTTGTTGATTTGTTTTTATAAAGTTTGTTCATTTTTAATTTATTTTTATTTTACTTATTTGTTTTGATAAATGTGCAGATCATCCTACATAAAGCAACTCTGGGCAGCCTAAGTTGAAAGCCACTCAAAACAATGTAGACAGGGAAAAGCTTGTTATACTTAAAGGGGATTGATGGCTGTTTTGCACAATCAAGTAATATATTGCACTTCTGATGTCAGAGATCCAGCCAGCAAATAAGAAATGTATCCAGTAGCTCAATCTACTAGCTAAATCAATTGAATGACAAAAGGTTTGGCTAGTGCACAATCTATCATAGGAAAAGAGCTTAAGCTGAGGATTCATATCAAGAAAAAAATAGGCCTTTTAGTCTATTTGTTAGATGCATTGTTGAGTCCTTGCAACATACAGAAATTGGTCAATCTTTTAATTCATTGGTAAATGCTATTACAATCAATCCTTGCTTAGCAACCATAGTCGGAACCGGCAACTCAGTCATTATTAAGCGAAGTGGTCACTAAGTGAAACCATGAGTGCGCTTATGAGCTTACTTCAACTTTCTTTGGCTTTACAGATGTGTGAAGGTCATAAATGCGAGGATTGGTCTTAGCATTATTTTTTCGTCTCTGTTGTAACTGCGAACGGTTGCTAAACGAGGCAGTCGCTAAACAAGGACTATCTGTGCAGCAAAAAGAGGCAGTTTTTCCTCTTCCAAATGAGCTAAAAGGATTATTACAGCAGACCGCGCACAACAACTGGAACTACTGCTCTGGAAATTGTCTCTATTCTTATCTTTTTATAATCAGCGTCTCTGATTATTCTTACCAGCAAGCCAGATGCAAAAAAAATGGGCAGGGCACCTATTCTTTTAACAGCTGTAGAGAAGGAGGAGTTCCAACTAATGCCTCTTATGTAAGTGACACTTAACTAAAATCTATTCTTTTATACAAGTATTAATGATTGAGGGGGATATGGTCACCCTACTACAGTGTTTCTCAATTGTGACAACTTGAAGAGGTATGGACTTCAATTCCCAGAATTCTGGGAATCCACACCTCTTCAAGTTGTCACAATTGAGAAACTCTGCCCTACTATAACCTGAGGAGAATCAAAGTACTGCTGAAATAAGCTATTGCTGATTAATAGTTCAGGTGTGCATGCATAAAACAAAAGAAAGGCAGGCAGTCATTTAAAATTCAGAATAAAAACAATAAAATCAGTATAATTAAACTGCTTGCCTATTACCTTAAGTTTCAAAACAGACAGGTTCTGCAGAGTGTGTATTTTGAGAAACAGCATCTTTATCTCCCATTTAGATGCTTATCACTGAAATTTTACTGTTCACTGTTTACTTATCACTGTTCTTTTTTAGAAATTATATGGAAAATTTCTAGCCATTATTTAGAAAAAGGAAATACTAAAGGAAAGCCCGCCCTAATTCATGTTTGTTGATTTGTTTTTATAAAGTTTGTTCATTTTTAATTTATTTTTATTTTACTTATTTGTTTTGATAAATGTGCAGATCATCCTACATAAAGCAACTCTGGGCAGCCTAAGTTGAAAGCCACTCAAAACAATGTAGACAGGGAAAAGCTTGTTATACTTAAAGGGGATTGATGGCTGTTTTGCACAATCAAGTAATATATTGCACTTCTGATGTCAGAGATCCAGCCAGCAAATAAGAAATGTATCCAGTAGCTCAATCTACTAGCTAAATCAATTGAATGACAAAAGGTTTGTCTAGTGCACAATCTATCATAGGAAAAGAGCTTAAGCTGAGGATTCATATCAAGAAAAAAATAGGCCTTTTAGTCTATTTGTTAGATGCATTGTTGAGTCATTGCAACATACAGAAATTGGTCAATCTTTTAATTCATTGGTAAATGCTATTACAATCAATCCTTGCTTAGCAACCATACTCGGAACCGGCAACTCAGTCATTATTAAGCGAAGTGGTCACTAAGTGAAACCATGAGTGCGCTTATGAGCTTACTTCAACTTTCTTTGGCTTTACAGATGTGTGAAGGTCATAAATGCGAGGATTGGTCTTAGCATTATTTTTTCGTCTCTGTTGTAACTGCGAACGGTTGCTAAACGAGGCAGTCGCTAAACAAGGACTATCTGTGCAGCAAAAAGAGGCAGTTTTTCCTCTTCCAAATGAGCTAAAAGGATTATTACAGCAGACCGCGCACAACAACTGGAACTACTGCTCTGGAAATTGTCTCTATTCTTATCTTTTTATAATCAGCGTCTCTGATTATTCTTACCAGCAAGCCAGATGCAAAAAAAATGGGCAGGGCACCTATTCTTTTAACAGCTGTAGAGAAGGAGGAGTTCCAACTAATGCCTCTTATGTAAGTGACACTTAACTAAAATCTATTCTTTTATACAAGTATTAATGATTGAGGGGGATATGGTCACCCTACTACAGTGTTTCTCAATTGTGACAACTTGAAGAGGTATGGACTTCAATTCCCAGAATTCTGGGAATCCACACCTCTTCAAGTTGTCACAATTGAGAAACTCTGCCCTACTATAACCTGAGGAGAATCAAAGTACTGCTGAAATAAGCTATTGCTGATTAATAGTTCAGGTGTGCATGCATAAAACAAAAAGAAAGTTATTGGCATTGTAATGATTGATTACTGCAGACATAATCAGCGGAATGGAATAGCAAGGCTATTCTGAAGTTGCACTCCCTGGCTGTTTGCATAATAAGTACCGGTAATCCATGTTTAACTGAAGCAGGAGTTACTGAATTATCTCTGGATTCACACAACACACCTACTACCAAACCTTGCCTTTCCTGCCATATGGTTTGCTTTTTAAACATGTATTCCTGGGAACTCTTACATACATAGACCTGCAGGGTGATATAATAGGCATCCGAAGAGCTAGTTTGGCCTAATAGTGAAGGTGCTGGTCTAGAAATCAGGAGACAGTGAATTCTAGTCCTGCCTTAGGCATGAAAGCCAGCTGGGTGACCTTGGACCAGTCACTCTCTTCAACCCAACCCAACTCATAGAGTGGTTGTTGTGGGGGAAATAGGAGGAGGAAGGAGTATTAGATAACTTCACCGTCTTGAATTATTTATAAAAATAATATTTTTTATGTACACCGAGAGCTTATGCACTGAAGACAAATTCCTTGTGTGTCCAATCACACTTGGCCAATAAAGAATTATCCTCCCCTCCCCTCCCCTCCCCTCCCCTTCTATTCTATTCTATTCTATTCTAGATCATGAGATATAAATAACTTCATAAATAGGATGTGTTCCGTGGACTGAGTGTAGATAACGGAACAATTTACTGAAGGTAAAAAGGATTGGATCTACCAGCCTTTCAGCCCATGTTGCTGCTGGGCTCCATCAGGCTGATGCAGCTTTCCCCAATGGCTGGTTTTCTGTATCTATTTAAATATTTTAAAAACTAGTTCTCAACTTTTGATATTACAAGGAAGTTTCCTGCTAGGATTTGTCTACATCAGACTTCCTGATCATAGTCTGTAAGTAGAGTTGATTGTGTTACCATGAGTTAGATTGATCCTTCTGTTAAAACAAACACATGGACACAAAGACAGGTACATAGAAGTTTTTTACAATTGAGTTGCTTTTCTATTTAATCTTTAAAAAAATCTAAAAAGGATTATAAAAGGATAGCAAATACGCAAGTCCTTCTCTCCCTCCTTCTAAAGAAAAGACATACTAAAAAGCAAAATGATATGCACACCACTCTTTTGATTTTAATTTGTAAATTAATTTTATTTATTAAAATAGTGAAATACAAAAGAAAATAATATAAACTGAACAATTATTTTAAAAGAAGGAAAAAAGAACCAAAATATGTTATTGGGATTAAATGGGCTAAACAAAATCCCACCCTTATGAACAGCTAAAAATATCCATCTAATAGCTATAAAAACCTTTACAGAAATAATCCTATTGTTAACCTTGTCGTTATATCTGGATCATATTGCAACGTATGATACAATTGAGCATCTTCTCAATTTTAAAAGCAACGATTCTTTAAAAATAGATAAATTCATATCTGACCTAATCATTCCTCAAATTTAGGAGAATGACTTATTTTCCAGTTAAAAAGGATTATCCATGTGATGACAAATCACATGTTTTAGGAATATAGTTCAGGATTACATTGATATCCTTAAATATTTCTTCCCAATGTTGTATCACCATACATACGGAATTGAATCTAAACCAGAGGTATAACAGAACAAGACTAAGAATAACAGAATCAGAGAGTTTGTAGGGACCTTCCAGTTGTCCAGCAACCTGCTCAAGCAGGAGACCCTGTACCATTCTAGACACATGGCTGTCCAACTTCTTAAAAACCTCCAGTGATGGAGCACCCACAATTTCTGGTGGCAAGCTGTTCCATTGATTAATTGTTCTCACTGTCAGGAAATCTCTCCTTATTTCTAGGTTGGTTCTCTCCTTGATTAGTTTCCACCCATTGCTTCTTGTTGTGCCTTCTGGTGCTGTGTGGAATAGAGGCTAGAGACTAAAATAGAGTCTAGAGAATGAAAACGAAATGAAGTGTGTAAAAGAACTTCCTTACATCCCCAACTTATAAAATCTAATATCTATTCCTTTATAAACATTCTTTGAGGGGTCCAATAGACCCCAGTAACATTTTCTGATTAATTTATTTTTAAATTATAGGAATTGTATTTCACATTTCAGTTGTTGGTTTCTGCTTGAATATAGCATGTCTTAGAGCAGTGTTAAGAGCACTAAGCAGTGCTTAGAGCAGTGTTAGGGACGCGGTGGCTCAGGGGCTAGGACGTTGAGGTCAATAGAAAGATCGACAGCTCAGCGGTTCGAATCCCTAGTGCTGCTGTGTAACAGGGTGAGCTCCCGTTCCTTGTCCCAGCTTCTGCCAACCTAGCAGTTTCGAAAGCACGTAAAAATGCAAGTAGAAAAAAATAGGGACCACCTTTGGTGGGAAGGTAACAGCGTTCCGTGCGCCTTTGGCGTTGAGTCATGCCGGCCACATGACCACGGAGACGTCTTTGGACAGCACTGGCTCTTCGGCTTTGAAACGGAGATGAGTACCGCCCCCTAGAGTCGGCAACGACTAGCACGTATGTGCGAGGGGAATCTTTACCTTTACCTTTAGAGCAGTGCTGGCGAACCTATCGCACACATGCCAGAGGTGGCACACAGATCCCTTTCTGTGGGCACATGAGCTGTTGCCCCAGCTCAGGTGCACTGCGCATGTGCATGCACCTCCCACCGGCCAGCCGGTCTTCGGGTCTCTGCCATGCATGCACAGGGACGGGGTGCATGTGGTGCACATGTGCATGCACAGAGGGAGGGGCATATATGGGACATGCACACATGCACGGGGGCATGGTGTATGCGGGGGGGGGGCGTGCACGTGCATTGCATTTTGAGGGTTCATGCACGCTTTGGGCACTTGGTCCGGAAAAGGTTAGCCATCACTGTCTTAGAGTAGAGGTCTCCAACCTCAGCCACTTTAAGACTTGTGGACTTCAACTCCCAGAGACTTCAACTTCAACTCTGGGAGTTGAAGTCCACAAGTCTTAAAGTGACCAAGGTTGGAGACCCCTGTCTTAGAAGAACTAAAACAGTATGCAATCCAGGATGGATGGATGGAGCCAAGTGCATACTAGAGGGAAGTCACATACACAAAACAAACAACAACATCTCAAAATACAAAACATTTGCCAGACCTATTCTTGAATACAGCTCATCCATCTGGAACCCATACCACATCTCTGACATAAATACAATAGAACGCGTCCAGAAATATTTTACTAGAAGAGTTCTTCGCTCCTCCGAAAACAACAAAATACCTTATACCACCAGGCTTGAAATCCTGGGATTAGAAAACTTACAACTCCGTCGACTTCGACATGACCTGTGTTTAACACACAAAATCATCTATTGCAATATCCTTCCTGTAAAAGACTACTTCAGCTTCAATCACAATATTACAAGAGCAAAAAATAGATTCAAGCTTAATGTCAACCGCTTCAAACTTGATTGCAGAAAATATGACTTCTGTAACAGAGTTGTTAATGCTTGGAACTCATTACCTGACTCCATAGTCTCTACTCAAAATCCCAAAATCTTCAACCAAAAACTGTCTACTATTGACCTCACCCCATTCCTAAGAGGACTATAAGGGGCGTGCATAAGAGCACAAAAGTGCCTACCGTTCCTGTCCTATTGTTCCCTTCATTATATCAAATTAATATAGCTGATGCATATTCTTTACTTAAATATATATATTTTCTTCATGATATTTTTTTTTATTTATGACAATGTTTGTGTATACTGTTGTGACAAAATGAAATAATAATAAAAAAAAAATATTTAAAGCAATCATTCAAAAATCATGTGATTTAAAATATCACTTATTTTGGTCATTGACCAACAAAATTTATATTCAGGATTAAAATTAAAACCAAATTTAAAGTTTTAATCCTTTGCCTAGCCAAACATTCCATTAGATCTTCTTTTTTGCTATTGTTAAATTTGAGTTATATTACAGTGTCAACTTCTCATGAGATTTGGTATCAAAGTGGAAACACTTACTGTACTCTTAATAGCCAATTAGGCCAAGTAACTTTTAATGCACAGAAAAGATTTGTATATCTGGACCTCAAAATATAGTTCTCAAATGGGCCCAATAATCTTAATAATTATCTTTCCCCTCCAATATAAATATATACAGTTGAAAATCTTTATATAGTAGGCATAATTTAGTCAAGAGATATTTTAGGACCTTTAAGCTTGTCACATAAATTTTCTCATTAACTTATCTATTTGTGTGAAATGTCTAACAGGAATTAACAGTGAAATCCCTCTTAAGATATACATTAACCTCAATGTAATATTCCTTGTAATAACATTAATCATACCCCCGAAAATTAACGGAAACTTAACCATCCAATTATATCTATTGAACCGCCACCTATACATTTGGATATATTTAATTCAGCACATTATGAAAACCTTTAACTAAGTAGTACTTAGACTCAGGTATTTTATAGAATCTGTACAAATTGTAAATCCTAAATTACAATAATCTACAGATATAGTAGATCCCAAAGGCACTTGTGATTCAAGTGATAGATTTTTGGTTGATGGTAGACAAAGGACACTCAAAGAAAGAACCCATCTGCTTATGGGAAGGTCAGGTTTGGCAAAACCAGTTTGAGATATAGAGCCAGAAATTGGCTGGCTGTTGATTTCCCATGAATTGTGTACGTTTCTCACCACTTTTTGGGTCTCCACTTTTTGCCCTCCCTTTGAGGGTGGGGATGAGGAGAGGAGCAGTGGCAAGCAAATGCTAAGTTTCCAACATGTTTCTATTCCTCCTTTGTGTAGAAGAGCCATAACAGCCTGCAGCAGCCAAAAAGCAGGAATCTGGTAGCATCTTTTCAGACACATAAATATTATTGGATGGCCTAAACTTTCAGGAACTACAGCTCAATTCATTGGATGGATGGAGTGGAGTACACTTTATCAGGAGTCTGATAGTACCTTTTTTAGCTAACAAATTCCATGAAAATACATTGGTTTCATGAGCTACATCTAAATTCATCAGATGCATATAGTAATAGTCAGATATGGGATTTGTCTAGTGTGTAAGGCACCAGGCTAGAAAGCAGAAGACCATCAGTTCAAGTCCTCCCTTAGCCATGAAAGCCAGCTGAGCGACTTTGGGCCAGTCACTTTTTCTCCATCCAATCTACCTCACAGAATTGTTGTTATGGAGAAAACAGGAAGAGGAAAGTATGTTAAGTATTGTCTTAAGTATTGTCTTAAGTATTAAGTATCTCATTGTCAAACTTGGGTGTAGTAACTATTTTGCACGATGTTTGTCCTATTTCTCCTATGTAGAATGCAGAAGGGTATTATTGACAGATGATGGGATGTGTCACTTTGGAGGAAGTACATACTGTATATGGGTGCCTCAATTCTTAGGTATGCAGTTGTTGGGGCCTGTAATAGTACTTGCTGGTATAGACGTGGGGGCAAAGTTGGAATTGTTGCAGGTCTAAAGCATAGTATAGTATAGCCTTTATTGTCATTGTACATTATATATACAACAAAATTGGTTTAGCCTTTCTGATGCAATCCAATTCTAGTTCCTGAATTGGCATCATTATCCTATTTCTTATTGCTTGTCAAAATCTGCTTCAGGTTGGATGGTTGTCTGCGTGCAAATGCTCTATGGCTATGCCACCCAGTTGCTGAGAAAATGTAGTGTCATTGTCCAGTATGGGCTGAAGCTTATGAATAATGCATTACAGTGGTTTGAGTTGTGAGCAGTAAATGACAACCGGTGGTTTTTCGCTATTCAGTTTCTGTGGTCTGCCTTTTAATAGGTCCTGCCTGGGAATTGATCTGGCTCTGTTTATTTGTCTATTGATGTTACTGGGTGGGTAGTTCAGCCTCCTGAATGCCTGACTTAATTCTTAAAACATGGTTAAGAATGTCTGTGAAGTGAGTTAGAACAAATGCAGTTCAAGGGTAGAGCATAGTTTCAGATTATAGATTTGGTGGTATGATCTGGATGGAATCTGGAAGCATGGAGATATGCTTGGCAATCTGTAGGTTTCCTGTATAATGGAGTTTTTCTGTTCATTGTGTACTTTTACATCAAGGAAATGGACTTGTTTGATTGGTAGGTCCAACCTGAGGTTGATGGTAAGGTGGAAGACCTGATGGAATTTGTTGATTCATTTCTGTGGGTCCAGATGATGAAAATGTCATCAATGAATCTCAGGTAAAACAGATGTTCAGGAGGTGAGAGTTAAGGAAGCAATGCTGTAAGTCAGCCACAAAGAGTTCGGCCTACTGCGGAGCCGTGCCTGTGTCCATGACTATGCCAGTGATTTATAGCTACATCAGGTTTATGATGTGGGTGCAAAAGTGAAATAGTTATGGGATGAGTTCAAAGTCTAGTGGCAAGCTGTGCTGTTTCAGCATCACGGATGACGTTCTTCATAGATTGAAGTTCACATATATGGGGAATGTTGGTATATATAATGGCTCAGCATCTGTGTGAAGAATATGATGGTAGAGAATTGCTTCTCGTATTTATTGATGTAACCCATTTTATTCACGATTGCAACTGTCCCCCCACTTGTTATTTTCTTGAGGCCTTAGGTGGCATCTTGTTCTGCTCTGCTGAGATTGTTGTGTAAAAAAGGTTTTTTTTTTAAAAAAAAGATAATTCTGGCTTTATCTTGTTGGCAAAAGTATTCAGTATAAAAATCCAATTCAGTGTTGGAGCCACCTGGGGACATCCATGCAATAAGGTGTTTTGTTTTTTAATACATTTGGGATTTGGTGTGATGTATGTTGTTCCAGGTGTGTTTTGTGGATGGCTGTGTGTCTGTGTTTTCTTTCTTGTTTTGAAAGTACTCCCTTTTTTCTCAAGCATCCTCAAGCAGCAAGAAAATGTTTCAAGGTCCCCACCAAGTTGCACATTTTGTCTGGATTTAGTGGGGAGAAAGGAAAAATCTTGTGCCAGAATGGACTCTTCAGTTTGGCTGTGTATGACTCCATAGATTCACAATATTGTGTGGAGTCATTTCTCTGAGTGGATACCTGTAGACATTTGAACATTTGTTTTCTTTTTCTTCAAGAAGGTGAGTTCTGTAAAGTAGGTTCGTTGTCTTACCCTGGTGAAGTCCTGAATTTAGTTAAACTTCCAAAATAGCGATGGCATTGGGGATTAGTTTTTGCTTGTATAAAGGATGCCAACTAGATGGTTTCGTGGAGAAAACATAGCATACAGATAGTCCTTGGGTTACAACTGGTACCAAAACTGCCATTGCTAAGCAACATAGTTGTGACATTATGTAACTGCACCACTAAGGGCCACCCGTCCTGGTTTCCATCCTTAAGTGAAGACTATGCAAGTTGTTAAACGAGGACCTCACATAACCACAACTTCCTGTCAGTCTTCCCATGGACTCTACGTGTGGGAACCCAGCAGGGAATGTGGGAAATCATGATCACATGATCGCAGGGATGCTGTGAGGTCAGAGCTCTGAGGACCTATTGTGAATCCCCCTTGTTCAGCTTTGTTGCAAGTTCAAATGGTTTTTGAACAAGAACTCCTGAAATCTTTGGCTGTAATCTGTGCAGTTTGTAGACAGTAGATTTTATACTTTTGATCCTTAAGGGACAATGTCATGTTTGCATTTGATTAGAAAAAGCATGTGTATTGTACTTATTCCAGTTTCTTAATATGTTTTATGGATGTTCACTCCATTGGGCTGAACTTGAGGAAGAAAGCTGGGTTAGTTACATTTGTTCCCAGGTAACTCTAAAAGTTCAGGAATTTCAGGAAAGGGAGGATGATGTGCTAGAATAGTTAGCAGAAATAGGATAAAATATATGCAATCAACTTCATTTCATTCTTAACACTGGTGCAAAATTAGCTTTCAGTATCTCCCCACTCATCAGATAATTTCTCTGATGATAAGAGTGGATTTGATTCAGGTAAGGAAGTACTAGCAGAGCAAACAGTTGCAGAAATGATCAGGAGTCATCTAGTTCTTAAGGTCAAGGAAAATTGTACAAATCCACATAGAACTAATAATGAAATATAACTGCTGTTCATGATTGTAAAGGGGAGAGTTTATAACTATTGCCTGCAATAACTTGTAATAATAAGTGCATAACTTTCTCATTTGATCTTAGATCAGCTGATCTGGATGTTTTTTGTCTAGTCAGTAAAACAGTTTGTTCCTGCAGCCTAGATACTGAATTAGCCTGTTTTCTATTTTTGTGTAATACCCGGAATCATAAACTAATCCAATGGCCTGCATTCCTGCTAAAAGCTTAGCCACAAAACAACAACCAGTGTTAAAACTAATCATGCTTAGCATGTTGTGCGAAGGCGATCAGATTTGACATGCTTTAGCTTGCTGTGTGAGCGCAGCCTGTGTGTCCCTTTCGTTGCTATCATTTTGGATTGTTGTCCTAGGTTCAGATTGATGTTACAGATATTCATTTTGATTTTTATCTGAATCTTCAGCTGTGGAAAGGTTTTAGAATGTGTAACCAAACAATGTCATGTTTGTGAGGAATCATTGTGTTTCATTCCAAAATATGGAGATTGAAATCCGAGGAGTGAATACACAGTGTATTGAGAAAGGGCCCGCACTGTAAAAAAAAAAAAAAAAAGGAGGGGAGGAGGCTAAGGGAGCAGCTCTGTTCCAGCACTGTAATTTTAAGAGCCGTTTAATCTGCAGATTTGAGATCTTTGGGCTTCCGACTCCCTGCTGCGGAAAGCTTCAGCTGTTGATTTTTGCTGGCCAATCTCTTAAAGGCCAAATCCCTCTTCATCCCCACCCCTTAATCAAGAGTTTTGCTTGCCCTCCAAGGGTTACTTTGGGTTGGGAATCCTCTGAAATGTTTCATTCTGGAGAAATTAGAACGAAATCATCAACCAATCAGGTACAAGGCATTTCATTCCCACAGGGCATATTTCCGAAAGGCAGAAAGGAATTGGACCGGGCCTCATACACCAGCACGCGTTATAGACGTAGATGTTTTTTTTCCAAATGAAAAGGGAATTTTCCAGAATGTGCTCTGTGGGCGAAAGGAAGAGCAATGGGCAGCTTAAGCTTTTCATTGCGTACCACTTCCCCCCTCACCCACTTCAGATCACTCCTCCATGAGATATTTCAGATATGTACCAGTGCCAGCGCAGGCAGTCTGTTGAGTTTAAACTGAATTATTCTGATTTGGATCATGAGAGGTCTTTTCTCTCATACTAAATGGAGAAAGCCAGAAGAATTCTATGAAAGATCCCTGGATAGAGAAAAAGGATGCTTGGGCTGATTGTGCGCTCGCATTGCATAGATTTTTCCCTTGGCGTGCTGTCAAATGGCTGTCTTTTGATTAGTGCTGCGCCCTTTCCTGGAAACACATTTGAGCAGTTGTGTTTTTTAATCCCCTCAAGATTTTAGCCACACATTCAGAATTGGGCACTGGTGACTTGTAGATTCCAGAAACGCTGGAAACAGTTGCGACTTTTGAGACCACGGATGCGTGATTGAAATGAAAAGGACCTGTTTATAAGTGCGTTTCATTTTTCTTGATAGAGAAACTGATAGAGCTGGCTGGAGCTTTCGCACAAGTACATTCTGTGTTCTTCCCTATCCTGCCCCCTCCTCCCACCAGGTCTGGCAACCCATTTTTAGTCTAGTTTTCATACTAACTGGGATCAGATCTGGCAAAGCAGTTTAGCCCTTGTGCATTTATTACAGACTCGTTACGTTAAAACAGGCTCTTGTATGCACACTGAGTTGCGGTTCTCAGGTATATTATGGAACGTATAGAAACCCAGTGCTTTCCAATATGGCTTTGACTGCAGTTCTCATGTGTGCCAGCCAGCATGTCCTGTTGTCAAAATCCAAGTAATTCTAGTCATCTGTGCTGCAACCCAAATGTTCTGTAATGATTCATTCCTGAAAGTATGGTATATATATATAAAAAACGAGGCTACCTTTAAATCTGGTCTCTTTGTCCTACATGAGTTAATGTGCTTACTTCAAACCTTAAGCTTGTACCAAATCAGGTAACTGCTTTCAGGGCTCTGCAAATCCTGTAAAAGAACTGCAGGGGAGCCTCTGGTGCATACAGAGTGTCTCTTTGGTAAATTGTTCTTTGCAAGGCTGTCAAGCCTGCTTTGGGAGCTGCTTCCGGCTGCCTTACGTGTGCGTGCATGCAGAGCCACACCACTCCACTTTCTTCCCAGCTCCTACACATTGTGAATCGCAGCTTTGAAGCATAGTACATCATACTGCCTTTTCTCGGAAAATTGTCCCTACAGCCATTGTAATCCTGCATGGTGATGCACCAACCCCTTCTGGTTACCTGTGCTGCACTTTCCTTCCTAAGCCACCAGATGGGCTCCTGGGTAGATGCAGTCCCAGATGCAACAGTCCATTCTTATGGGAGCCGTCTCCGATACAGCACACGTGACATAGTCTGGCCCAACCTTCCCACCTTTTATTTTATTTATTTATCTGCTTATCCTATTTCTATGCCGCCCATTACACTTGCGTGACTCTGGGTAGTTCGCAGATAAAACCAGATGGTCGTATAAAAAGACATTGTAATGACAAAGTTAAAAACAGAATTAAAACGAAATTGAAAACGGAAGGGTTGAAGAAAACTAAAAAGGCAGGAGCATTTCTGAGACAGGAGAGAAAACACAGGTTTTGTGTTCCATGCCTGCAAAATGGAACTTGATCCCTGTCTAGCTCTGTGGAGACCGAAGAGTCTGTAACAGGACAGAAAGACACAAACAACATCCATACAGTGCTTAATCTGATGCCACGCAAGAATCTTCCTGAGCTTTGTTTGCACAACCTAGATTGGAAACAATCAAACAACTTAATAAGTAAGCACTGTGGCCCCGTATCTGTTTCCTCAGAAGTCAGCCTCATCTTACACCCAGGAAAGCATGGATCACCTTGCAAATTACGGCAACCATAAGTGAACTTGTAGAGATCCAGTTCTCCTAAAGGCATAAAACGTGCTGCATAAATGCTATGCACAATTGCTACTTTGAGGTAGCCCGACCAGCTCTTCCAGAGAAATGCTACAAAGACAATTTTGCAATTTCCTCTTGAGCTGTAGGGTGGGTGATTTCCCATTCTTTGGTTCTGGAATTTCCCCTTCTCTCATCAGATAGTAACAAAGTGTTGCACCTTGCAGCCCGCACCCTCGCCTCCAAAGTGTGCTGCTTCCCCATTGGTAGGCAGTTGGGGTTTTACACAGTTTTTGTTCCCCACTGTCGGGAAAGAACAGAAAAGGGAGAGTGGGTGCTGGCAAGCTGCCATTTTAGCTCTTCCTCCTTTGGCCAGCTGGAAGGAGTGCTGGCCAGCTCAACTGGCGGTGGAAGAAGATGAAGATAATGGCTCGTGGTACACAAAACCCTGGTGAGTGAAGGGCGAAGATTAATGCTCTGTACCATGACCGATCTGATCAAGCTATAATGTAAACAGTTTTGTGGCCAGAGGAAGCCAAAGGGGTAATGACTTGCTTCCTGCTGGGATTTACTGATTTACTCTGTGGCTAGCGAGTCCTTTTGAATGTATAGCCTGAACATTGCCAAGGTAGGAACACTCCTTGGTGGCAAGAAAACCAAGAAAACCTCCACCACCCCTCTCTCTCTCCTGCCCTTTTAAGTCTTTGTGCCAGATTGCCATTGCAAGATAGCAATCCAAATGGGACACCAAGCCCACGTTGTCCTTGCCCCATGCTTGGAAAAACCGCCCACAGGGTGGGTATCAATTACAGAATTCAGTTGGTTGCCTTAAGCCACACAAGAGTCTGTTACACTAAACTGTAGCTCTGCTGCTCACGTAACCTATACTCGCCTTCAGAGAGAAAACCAGCCAGTTCCAGGCGACTGTAAATGGAGCCGCTGCAGAAAAAGGATGCTCTCAAGCATGAAATAATTATTAGGCAACCAATCCGCTGGGCCTATTTTCAGCAACAATATCTGCCACTTGGTATCAGCTGAAACTTGAACTTCTCCTTCAAGGAGAAATCAGAATCCAGGCCAGCCTCCCACATCCTAATATTATGGGACTGTTGTTCCCCTGCTAGCTGAGAAGGACAAGCTTTGCACCCTAATACAGCTGACAAATGCCAAGTTGGCGTTGTTTTTATAGCTCCATAGGAGTTTATACCAGGCGTGTTATATTACTGCCTTCCTTGCCATACCGCAAGTCTATTAATTCGCGGTCTGCCATGCTTTTGAGGTAAGGGAAGAACTGTTCCAGTTTCCTTTCTCAGGTGTGCAAAACACTCAAAACCTTCACTTGCACTTTCATTCCGATCAGCCTCAATTTGTAACAGAGTTTACATAGGATGGACCAGACATGTTCTGCATTTTACAGAAAACATATGTTTCTATTTGAATAAGCACATAATTAAATATACAAAAAATTGTACATCTGGGAATGGAAGATTCTAGAGGGCGTTACATTTTCCTGCATATTTTATCATTTGGAGGAAGGTTTGGTGGTTTCCAGAAGTTAATCTGAACTGGAAGCAGTTTTGAAATGTTTCAAGGACATGCAACCTCCACATACACTTGTTTGTTCATAAAAACTAAATTCAAAATATCTCAGACTGCTTCTAATTCCAGAAGTAACTTGCTTCTGGAAACTATCAGCCTGGCACGTTCAGAGAAATCTGACATTTTCTGACAGAAACAGAATGCTCTGGAGAGTTCTCGAGAATGTACTGTTTATTCCCAGATTGGTAAATTTTGCACATTCATCTCCATTAATTAAAAAAGAAACCTTCTTTTTAAGCTGAATTTAGCAAATTGGAAATGAAGACTTTAGTAATCTCACAATGCAAATAATGAAGTGTTTTTTTTAACTGATACGTTATTATGGATTTAAAGGTGCTAATTCCTCAGAACATCTTTTGCACAAGTATTTCATGTCCAGCCTGAGATGGGACAGAGACAGAAAAGGTGCAACTACCTAGTTAATCACCTTGGGTAGACCTAATGAAATGATTCAATTATTATTTAAATTTATTACATCTAATATATGTGTAGAAGGTGAAATCCACCCACAGTAGTAAGTCTACAGATGGAATAACAAAGGTAATGAGTAATTTGTCAGTATTGATGTTAATAGCTGGCTCACCAAAGCCACAGCAGTAGAATTGTAAATGCTATGTCACAGTTAAAAAACGGAAGGAAGGAATGAACAAATGAACGAACAAATCTGTATTTGGAGTTTATTTATTGACCTCATTTTTATGCAAGTAAGAATCACATCATAAAACAAAAGCATCCATAAGAAAAAAGAATCTTAAAATATATTAAAAAGGTAGAACCAGAAAGGCCAGAATATATGCTCTGGCAATCCTCACTCCTGATTGGAGCATCTCCTCCTCCTCCTCCTCCTCTTCCTCCTCCTCCTCCTCTCCTGATGGAAGGGATAAGTCATAATAGCATTCCTAAATCCCAGGAGGGTCAGGAGCAATAGTGGGATTCGAATCCTGTTGCTATTGGTTTGCTTGTGGGCACGTGTGTGCTCACTTGCGCGCAACACTTCTGCGCATATGCAGAGATGTCCAGATGGGTGGGCGGAGCCTGTGAAAAGGGCTTCCTGAATCAGAAATGGCTAGAATCGATACACCAAAGCTATCTAGGCCAGGGGTCTCCAACCTTGGCAACTTTAAGACTTGTGGACTTCAACTCCCAGAATTCACCCAGAAGCTGGCTGAGGATTTCTGGGAGTTGAAGTCCACAAGTCTTAAAATTGCCAAGGTTGGAGACCCCTGATCTAGGCAACAGCCTGCTAAGCTCCAGCTCTGACCATTGAGCAGGAGCTATGAGTCTTAGGAGGTTACCCCCCTCCCCCAAATTGGGAAGCTTCACATCTCAGTTCCATGTTTTCATACTAGAGATAACGAGCACAATGAGAGCAAAGACCAAGAGGTAACTATTGCTGTCATAGAGATGGAAACTCCACACCATTGTAAAGGTTGCAATGTTGCAGTTATTCCTAGGGTTGATACACCATAAGATTGCATATACGAATAGTTCAAATTCCTAAGCATTTTCAAAGGCCATTTTGCAATGAAACAATAGTAAATGGAGAGTTAATGAACCAACTGAGGACAGAAAGATCAACAGAACAGTAAGTTGAGTGTACATAGAAAATGGAATAGTCGGAAAATTATCAAGTGATGAATAACAGAGCTGTGATTTAACAAAAAGGCTTGATGGTTGAAATATTCCCACTAGGTATCACAAATTCTAAATACATAACCATAGATATGTTGCTCAGATATCCTAAGTAATAATAACAGAATGATTACAATCTTCTGAGAGTTTATTGCTCTGTTCCACAAAGAGGCATGAAATTCACAGAAATGCAATTTCGCAATACTGTGATTTGTGCTGTTACATATCAATTAAACAGCAGTTATTCCTCTAGAAAATTATCATGAATCAACTGTACCCCGTGTTGAAATAGTTGACTCTGTAAATTCTGTAATAATAGAAACAGACTAAAATAATAAGAATTAAATCAATATATATCAGGTATAATTACAAGAGAGGTATTTCTAGGAGTTGAAATTCTGGCTACAAAATTATTATTCAGGGTGGAATTTTGCCCAGCAGACTTAATTTCCTTAGAGGCATCTCCCTGAAGTGATTAGCTAGTTGTATCACTTCTGTCTTTCTCTGGATGTCCCTCCCCAGCCTAACCTGGACCTGAAATATCAGTGCAGGCTGTGACGGGAAGGCGTGTCACTTCTAAATCCATAAGAGCATATGAGTAAAATATTTATAGCTTATGTTGAACTATTTGTGATAATTTCCAATTTACAGGCTTTTGAAGCACAAGAGAATATCGAAGTGAGCTTCATATTATAATTTTAAATTGAGGAGGGTTTTTTATTATGGAAATTATCTGTATTTATATTATGGACATAAATTATGCTATCATTTCTAGGCAAGATAAGATTATCATTGTTAGTCCCAGTGAATATAGTATAGACTAGCAGCTTCCCCAGCCTTTTGGACACCAAGGACCAGTTGCATGGAGAGAGGTTTTTCCATGGACTGGAGAGGGCATGATTTCATGTGTTGCCTGCATCGCACGATGATGGGACTTGCCTTGTTTGCATGGCCTGATTTCTGGCATGTCACAGATGGGTGCCGATCCACGGACCAGGGGTTGGAGACCCCTGGTATAGACCGCAGTAGAAGGGTGTGTGTCAGGCCTGGAAACCATACTAGACTTTAGGGTTCCAGACGCTGCCACATTTTTCCCCTGAGGGGAAGAAGGGGGGTTGAGGGGTATGGTAACATTCTTCAAGCGGTCAAGGTCGGATGGTGTTCACATCTGCAGGAGGAGTGGTGAGAAGATATTCGAATGAACTGGGAGAACGTGGGACCATGTGACCAGCAAAGGGATTAGGGGGGTGGGACTCTTGGGGTTTGTATAACTGGGAAAAGAATCCGGAAGTTCAGTTTTGGAATTTCACTCATTGTGTGCCAGTTTCCTCATGCTAGTAAAGAACTCTGAAAGACAATGGCTTCTGAGTTTTTTTTATGCAGAAGAGGTTTTTCTGGAACCTTGACAGTGTGGAGACCCAGTGAGCATGCACAGTAATATGAGTAGCATATATCAGAAGTACCCTAAACCAGACAGGTCTCTTCCAAAAATGGTGTATCGGCTGTAAAGGGCAGGAAAAGGAAAAGTTCCTACTGCTTTAACATGGTTCCAATGTGCTATATATCGGAATGGGACAACTTGCCAAGACCGACTCTCCGTGGGAAATTCAACAATTCAATTTAATTATTTAAAATAATGTCAAAAATATTTTAATTTTGGTCATTCACATTTCATTTTGTCCCTCCTTTGGCATCCTTTTCTTTAATGATTCTGTTCCGCCATTTCTTCGATATTAGTATAACTCCTGTCCTGCAATGGGTTGTCCCATGGTGAGTTCAGTGGTGGGTTTCAGCAGGTTCTGACCAGTTCTGTTCTGGAGAACTGGTAGCGGAAATTTTGAGTAGTTCGGAGAACCGGTAAATACCATCTCTGACTGGCCCCGGCCACATCTATTCTTTGCCTCCTGAGTCGCAGCTGATCGGGAGGAAATGGGGATTTTGCAGTGTCCTTCCCTTGGAGTGGGGAGGGAATGGAGATTTTACAGTATCCTTCCCCTGGCACGCCCACCAAGCCATGCCACGCCCCCACCAAGCCATACCCACAGAACCGGTAGTAAAAAAAATTGAAACCCACCACTGGGTGAGTTGGCCATGGCGAGTTTTCCTGCAGCGAGTTGGTTACAGCAAATTGATTACAGCAAGTTGGCCGCAGTGAGTGATCCCAGACCTGCTATATTTATGCCCCCAAGGGCTCCAAATTCCCTTTTGCCTAGAATGCAGAGGTTTAAAGCATAACAATAGGGACTTAATTTCTTACTCTGCAGACTTGGGCATAAACTCTTATCTAATATAACATAGATCCCATTATCCACCCACCCATCTACATACTATCCATATTTTTTGTAATAAAACCTGGAAGAAGGTTGAGGAAGGGGCAAATGAAGGAATGGGGAGGCTGTTCTGCGAGCAGCTTGGAAGCACCTGCTTGGAAAGGGTAATACAATCAACCCCCATTATTTTCAAATTCCAAATATATGCGAATTCGCTTAATCTCTAAAATTTATTTGTAATCCCCAAATCAATACAGGTACCGTAGTCCTTAACAGCCATTCATTTTAAGTTACAGTGGCACTGAAAGGGACGTGTAATCGTTTTTCACATCCCCAATTTCACATCCTCACGTGATCAAAATTAAGATGCTTGGCAACTGGCATGTATTTATGACAATTGCAGTGTTCCTGGGTCATGTGATCATCTTTCACAACCTTCTGACAAGTAATCCTTGGGAAGCCAGATTCATTGAACAACCATGTTACTAATTTAAAACTGCAGCAATTCATTTAGTAATTGTGGCAAGAAAGGTTGTAAAATGAAGCAAAACTCACTCAACAACTGTCTTGCTTAGCAATGGAAATTTGGGGATCAATTGTACTTGTAAGTCAAGGACTACATGTACTTGCAGGACTTTCATGGCCATTTGTGGACACATAAGAGTGTGGGAAAACATTTGAGTCACCTCGTGCACATTCACAGCTGAGATTGAAGAAGGCAATGCACTGCCTTCTTGCTTCAGCTCTCATAATGTGTTGGCCCTTTGAAGTAGCCCAGACAAGAAACACAACCAGGAGTACTTGCTCCTGTTTCTCCCGTTTTCTTTAGCCTGGTGCCTTAACTACCACACCACGCAAGCTCACTTATTGGAACCTAACCCTGGGTTTCCTGTAGAAACAATGGTTAGTATTTGTCCAAATATTTGCCCATTCAGAGTTTGTGGAAACTTTATAGAACTACTGCAAATAACAAATATTGACTGTAATTGTAGGCATAGTTGAGTAAAGTGTAGAGAGGATTGAGATCTGCCTACTTGGAGACCAGCTCCAAACAAATCCAAGCAATTTTATTGGTCAGATAGCTGGAATATTCCCCATATCCATCTTACAGATAATTCTGAGGTTCGTCGCGGTTCGTTGCTTCTCAACAATTAACATAACATAACATCAGAGTTGGAAGGGACCTTGGAGGCCTTCTAGTCCAACCCCCTGCCCAGGCAGGAAACCCTACACCATCTCAGTCAGATGGTTAATTCATCTAACAGAATACATTTCCTCCCAAATGATTCCCTGTGAATTTAACAGGATGGATGGATGGATGGATGGATGGATGGATGGACGGATGATGGATGAATGGACACTTGAAATTTAGAGGCTGTTTGGAAGAGGCTGTTTGCTTGGTCAAGTTAGTGAATCTTTTTTGTAATACCTAACCTGCTTTCCTTCATCCAATTATCTTCCTGATTAATCTTATTTCCATCCAATTTCTCCCTCTTTCTCTTTCTTTGACTCCCAAAGGCAGCTATTTCTTCCCCCATCAGAAATCCTGAATTTTCTCAGTTCCTTCTGCGAGGAGGAGAAAAGAGTTTGCACTTGAATGTTTCTGTGTAAGAGAGAATAACTGATGTATGCAGATTTAATTTTGTAATGGGTACTTCATTTTACAGGCAATTAATTTTAATCAGTAATTCAATGAGCATACTTTTTTTCCTCCATCCTGGCCTTGCCCTTTCTTGTTGTATGGCTTCTGTAGATAAACGTTCATACACAGGGTACATACAATTGTGTCATAAGCACACATTTACTAGGTGAGGGTGGAGTCTCTTTAAGATTGGTTTCAGCTGAAATTGGCAAGCCAGGTTGATAAGATGGGGAAAGTAGATACCACACAGGTTTTCCCTGTCTGTCCTCCCTTTTGGAGAATTCAGACTCACCTTCCTTTCAGGTAAATACAACATGTACAAGCCCCATATAGAGCTAAGCAAATTATGTCATTATCTGCAGCTCTGCTTGAAGCACATATGCTCACTGCTTTTGGCTGCTTTTCTTGGGTACAGGAACCCAACTGAGATCAGGGAAATGAATGAAGTATGATTTAAGAGGATTGCAGGTCACAGGACGTGAGTCCATTCCAAAGGCAAAAATCAGGGAATAAATGAAATATGGGATAGCACCCAGAGAATTGTTTCCGAACCTAGAATTGAAAGTGAGAATGCAAAAAAAAAGAAAAAAAAAGGCAGAAGAGTCCAGTCAAAGATTTAGGATACAAACAGAGGGGGAGGGATACAAAAAGAAAACAAAATGGATAGATGAAACTGACAAGCTGTCTCCACAATTCACATCAATTTTATCCCTTTCTGGACCGGGATGCCTTATGCACGGTCACTCATGCTCTCGTCACTTCTCGTCTGGATTATTGCAATGCTCTCTACATGGGGCTACCCCTGAAGTGCACTCGGAGACTCCAGTTAGTCCAGAATGCAGCTGCGCGGGTGATCGAGGGAGCTGCACGCTGCTCCCGGGTAACACCGCTCCTGCGCAGTCTGCACTGGCTACCTGTGGTCTTTCGGGTGCGCTTCAAGGTTCTGGTTACCACCTTCAAAGCGCTCCATGGCTTAGGGCCCGGGTACTTACGGGACCGCCTGCTGTTACCTTATGCCTCCCATCGACCCGTACGCTCCCACAGAGAGGGTTTTCTCAGGGTGCCGTCCGCCAAGCAATGCCGGCTGGTGGCCCCCAGGGGAAGGGCCTTCTCTGTTGGAGCACCTACCCTCTGGAACGAACTTCCCTCCGGTTTGCGCCAAATATCTGACCTTCGGACTTTCGCCGGGAATTAAAAACTTACTTATTCATCCAAGCGGGACTGGCCTGATTTTCAAATTTTAAATTTTAAATTTTAAATTTTTGTAATTTTATATGGGTTATTTTAGGTTGGGTCAATTGACGGTTTTAATTCGGCCATTTTTTTTTGTTTGTTTGTTTACATTTATACCCCGCCCTTCTCCGAAGACTCAGGGCGGCTTACAGTGTATAAGGCAATAGTCTCATTCTATTTGTATATTTTTACAAAGTCAACTTATTGCCCCCCCAACAATCTGGGTCCTCATTTTACCTACCTTATAAAGGATGGAAGGCTGAGTCAACCTTGGGCCGGGCTCGAACCTGCAGTAATTGCAGGCTACTGTGTTCTTAATAAGCCTTAATAACAGGCTTTACCAGCGTGAGCTAAACCGGCCCTTTATTGAATATGTTTTTTAAATTGATATTTTAACTTTGTATATTTTATTGTTTTTATCTTTGGCTGTACACCGCCCTGAGTCCTTCGGGAGAAGGCCGGTATAAAAATTTAAATAAATAAATAAATAAATAAATAAATAAATAAATAAATAAATAAATAAATAAATAAATAAATAAATAAATAAATCTAATCTTATCCTCCATCCATTTTTAAAAAGAAAAAAACTATGTTTTTAGATCTGTTATGAAATGTAAACTGGAGACTGTATACACAGTCTAGACACTGGACTCGAGCATAAATTTCAGGAAAAGTAGAAAAAAGGCCATCCAAGAAAGAATGTTCCCAGTCTTGGTAGGGAAGTGCAGTTCATTTGGATGTACCGGGTTGGAAAAGCCTTCTGAAGACCAAGATAAAGTTATGGGATCTTTGGTGCTCTCTGAGCATGGTTATTTTCTTGCAGATGTTTTATTACCCAGCTAAGTATCATCATCAGTGCATCAATAGTTGGGTAATGAACCATCTGCAAGAAAACAGCCAAGCACCAAGAACCCCACAGTTCAACCCTGAGCTACAAATGTTGCCCTTAATTGATGTCATCTGGCTTTATTCTGTTTCACCATCTTCTAGATTCCACAAAGCACTCATTGTGTTAAATATTTGATGTCTGGATTTGATTCTGATTATTCATCTTTCATATTCATTTTTAATATGGAAACTGTAGAAAGTGAATGAATTTGACTAACCCTGTTGGTAAGACAAAGTTACTCAGTCTGGGATTAAATCAAAGATTAGCCACCCATGCTCAATTTTTCTCTGGTTTTATTTCAGGCTACCAGATCTGGGCTGCAAAACTCCAGTTGAGCACAAAATGTCAGCAAAGATCTACTGCAGAGTGCCGCATAGTTAATTCTAAGACATTTCTCTCATCCAGGCCTGTGCTAGCTATGAGGCTCCTGATACTGACTCCCATGTCGTTCTTTGTCTGCAGAAAATTGCCTATCCTCTGGTCTAAATGAATGCACTGCCAGCAACACTCAGAGGGGAACCATCTTCCAGCTGAGCTAAAGGAGATTAACTACCCCAGGAGACAAAAATAATTTTATTTATTAATAATCTATTCTGCTTTTTCCTGCATTAAAGGAGTCTCGTATCTCTGAAACTTTCCAACCATTTGCCGAAGAGAAAAGCACCAGATTAGACAGTGTGGGCCTTGTTCTTTGACCCACCATTTTGAAAAGGCAGTCTTAACAGAATATGTGGCTGCCTTTCCAAATCTGTTGTACGATAGAAAAAGATTAAAGAACGGAAACAGACAGGGCTAGAGGAAATTTCTGTGGCTTCCTTCAAGCAGAGGCAGAGGAACTGACATTTGTCAGAACAAAGGCTTCCTACCTACAGCTGCAGGATTGATTCTGCAAATACTTGATTCACACGTGCAGGAGGCGCTTCCTGTTAGTTTCAGAATGAAAAGGGTCAATAAATCTAGTTACAGCTGCTTATATCTTAGATACGTAAAGATAAATTGTTTAAATCCATCAAGAACAAAAACTGTTTTTTCCATTCTGTAACCAGGAAATGAAAATTCAGATTGTAAACATATACAGTTAGATTATTAGAAAAAAATTAAGGCATACTTGTTTGGAAAACATATAAGCAGGGGTGTCAAACTGGCGGTCCGCGGGCTGGATGCATCACACACAGGTCACGCCCACCCCAGCTCCGCAAATGGGAAAAACGTCATGAAACATCACGTGATGGCAACGTGACGCCATGCGTTTGACACCCATGATGTAGCAGATTGGCTGAAAAATGTTGGCTTTATGCAAATGAATACCTCTTTATATATAGATATCCCAGAAATATGTAACTACTGGATCTGATCTAGGAAAGAAATGTATATATCCACAACATTCAGGAGGTATCAGGAAATGGGTTTTAATGAAAAAATGGTTGGAACAACTGTTCTTCCCATTTACCATAACCATATTCTCCTCTAGATGTAAAAGCATTCTTTGGTTGATGAAGTGGGGAGCAATTCATGGAGTGGGTCACCTGATACACACACACACTTTCTTTGCTCCCATTTAGAAAGATACAGGTTAGGGGAATTGGCAGGATCTACCACGCAGTGGCTCAGAGGCTAAGACGCTGAGCTTGTCGATTGAAAGGTCAGCAGTTCAGCGGTTCAAATCCCTAGTGCTGCCGTGTAACGGGGTGAGCTCCTGTTACTTGTCCCAGCTTCTGCCAAAAGCACATAAAAAATGCAAGTAGAAAACATAGGGACCACCTTTGGTGGGAAGGTTAAAGCGTTCCGTGCACCTTTGGCATTGAGTCATGCCAGCCGCATGACCACGGAGACGTCTTTGGACAGCACTGGCTCTTCGGCTTTGAAACGGAGATGAGTACCACCCCCTAGAGTCAGGAACAACTATCATGTATGTGCGAGGGGAACTTTTACCTTCACCTTTACCATATTTATGCCTTCTCTGGTTTAGAAGAGCATATCCTGAACCACACACAGATACCCCAGTAGGCATTTCCTAACTAGGGAAGCCGTGTGGTAACTCTCAGTGATGCTACTGTGCTCTCCTTTTGCCCTTGAGGAACAATGAAATATTGGTAAGGCTTGAGTCAGCTCAGCTAGTGCTCCCTTAGAAAAGGACCAGCTTCTGCTAGTTTGATAGGGACCTAGTTGTGCTGGAAGAGAAAGGATAAAGCTGCTAGATGTGGCCTTCAAGGCTTCAGAAAACCTCTTTGCTACCATCTTTGGGGCGGGGGGTCTTCTGGATTTTTTTACAGCCCAGATTTTATTTGGGATGGAAATGGCCATCTTAGAAGAAAGGCAAGCAGCACAGCAGCACTGTGCTCTTCTCTAAGACCAAATTCCATACATGGCAGGAATGAAAAATTTGTGGGCCTTTGGATCAACGGTGAAGTGTAAAATTTGTTACTACTGGTTCTGTGGGTGTGGTTTGGTGGTGGTGGTGGTAATGTGACTGGGCGGGTGTGGCCAACTTTTTTTTTTTTTACTTTTAAAAGCATTTTTCTACAACTTCTTCGGCTGAAGAGGTTGTAAAAATGCTTTTAAAAGCATTTTTTCGGAAGAAGAAGCTCAGCTGGGCATGTGGGGGGGGGCAGGGATTTTTGCTACCAGTTCTCCAAACCACCCACTGCCATCGCTACCCGATCGGGCGATCTGGTTCGAACCGGGAGCATTTCACCCCTGCTTTGGATGATGCTGAACAACATCTGAAAGCCATCCAGCCATGTAATTATTTTGGGAGCAACAATTCAGCAACATATGGAGGAAGGGGCCATAGGCCCTTAATTCCAATAGCTGGGGTTCCTTGCTTCACAGTGAGGCAAGCTTTCCTTTTTAAAACTTCTTCCCCATGTTTCAGATGGACAATATTTATTCTGTACATTTAATTTTAAAAGATTCTTATGTTTTGGGGAAGAAAAGGTTGTCTGAGAAAGGCATGACCTAATGATTGACACAAGGTTTAACTAGCTGTTTGGACTTCAAAAGTTGAAGAAGCGATTTCTCATAGATATAAAGTACTGTAGATTGGAGTGCCAGGCATAAATGGTTCCCATTATCACCCTTGCTAATGCTAGGGTGAATCAGTGATTCCTCTGGTTGTCTTCCACATTGCTAAGTGTTATGTCACATGAGCAAAAGTGAAAACAGAGATATATAGATGCTAGCAGAATTCTCATTATGTCTGCTTTGCCTTCTATCTTAAAAATGATGTACCTGTACTTTCCAGAGAACTATTCATTTGATGATGAAAACCATCTCCACACAAGTTTGTCTTGGCTCTAATAGGTAGATAACATAGGTAAGGATCAAGTTCAAGTACAAAAGCAGGTCTCCCCTTCACTGACATCTGACCATCATCTGCATCAAAGAAACAGTACATTATAAATTGTATTTTCTTTCTAATGGGACTTTCTGGTATGTAATTATTCAGTTTCTTTCAGCACTGTGCTTATGTTCAGAAGCATATCCTCTAGTACAGGGGTCTCCAACCTTGGCAACTTTAAGACTTGTGGACTTCAACTCCCAGAATTCCTCAGCCAGCTTTGCTGGCTGAGAAATCTGGGAGTTGAAGTCCACAAGTCTTAAAGTTGCCATGGTTGGAGACCCCTGCTCTAGTACAGAGGCCCCAACCTTATCAAAACAGGTCCCTGGAAGTGGGTGAGCCGATGCACATGGACATTCCCTCTTGCACCAGCAGCGGGTGAGTGTGTGTGCATGTGCTCCATTTACACGACCAGCAGAAATTAAGCAGTCTTTAAGTGAATCCAACTTCTGCTGTTGAATTTGCTTTTCAGAAGCCAGCTGGAAAGGTTGGAAATAGTGATCACATGAGCACGGGATGCTACAACCATCGTAAATATATGCTGGTTGCCAAGCACCCAAATTCTGATCATGTGGCCATGGGGAGGCTCTGACAGTTGTAAGTGCGAAGACCAGTTGTAAGTCACTTTTTTCAGTGCTGTTGTAACCTGAAATGGTCATTAAATGAATGATCATGAGTTGAGGCTTGTCTGTACTAGCATTACTCCCCACTATCTAGACTCCTCCCTTACTCATGCAGCACCCAAGCAGTGAACTGTTCGTTTCACCCTACTTAAACTTTGTCCAAGAGTAAATTTCCCTTTCAGGTCTCACCACCAATATCAATTCCAATATTATATTGTGCCTCTACCAACTCTCCATTTCATCTTTGTATTACTAGAGTTTTCACAATATTCTTTAATCTCAGAAACATATTTTTCTATGGATGCAGGGAGCCTAGAGGGAAGAAAGGGGGTGGAAAAGCAACTGCCGAACTGGCACAAGAGAGTTTGTTACTCGAGACGAAGGGCAAAATTGAAGGTCCAATCAATCAAAATAGAGCTGGAAGGGACCTTGGGGATCTTCTAGTTCAGGGGTCTCCAACCTTGGTCCCTTTAAGACTTGTGGACTTCAACTCCCAGAGTCCCTCAGCCAGCAAAACTCTGGGAGTTGAAGTCCACAAGTCTTAAAGGGACCAAGATTGGAGACCCCTGTTCTAGTTCAACCCCCTGCTCAAACAGGAGACCCTATGCCATTTCAGACAAGTGACTGTCCAGTCTCTTCTTAAAAACCTCCAGTGATGAAACACCCACAATATCTGAAAGCAAGCTGTTCCATTGGTTAATTGTTCTCACTGTTAGGAAGTTTTTTCTTCATTTCAGGTTGCCTCTCTCCTTGGTATCCCTTGCTCTCTTCTATCTAGAAGCAGGTGGGTGCATTTTTGGTCTTGGTATTGTTTTTTATCTAGAAACGCAAAGTCCTTCAATGAACCTGAAAGCAATTAGCTAGCCTGGAAGTTTAGGAGTAATGCCAGATACTTTGGGATCTGTTACCTAAAGAAGCAGCCACATTTTGCCTAATGGAATAACTAGATGAAAATCTCGAATCTACTGCAGATCATTGATTGATATTGATTGATTATATGCCATGAATTTGGTGCTGCTTCTTACCAAATCCACAAATAGGGTGCTTGGTGTAGCTTCCGTTCTGTATTTTGAATCATTTCTGCTTCAGCAGATTCCAAGAATTTGTGTTTAAATTAAGCAGCATTTCTTTGAGATTTACTTATTCAAGTCTTGGGTTTGCCATCCTAGCTGGCTCCATTTGCTTTATGGTCTGCCCTGATTCAACTTCTGGGTAGACCATTCCCTTAAACTTAAGGGATCCTGCCACTTTCCTTTCAAAGGAGCTATGGATTTGGGGCTACTTAACAGATGGAGGCAAAGAATCTGAAGGAGGATAAAAGAATTATACTAATAGAAAGGCCCTTTTAATTGTTAAGGAGATTAGAAGCTGGACCAAAGAGGCATTCAGCTGGAAGGTGACCTACCACATGGTATCAGAGAACCCTGTAACTTTACACAGAGACAAAGAGGAATAAATCTTCCACGGAGAAAATCAACCAGGAAGGCAGCAGGTTTGGTTGCAAGGTACCGTAGCCCTGAGATATGAAGGAGTTAGGTTGGGAATCTATGAAACATTTAGAGATACTGAGACAGCAAAGGAAAAGAGATGGAGCTATAGTGCAGAACGCCACTATTGTAGAATACAAGATCCCACTGAAGAACTCAGCTGATCAAAAGGCTATTGTGCCACCTGTCAACCCCCTTTCGTTGTGGCTTTTATCTAGAAGCTCCACTATTGGTTACAGGAGGCTGGCAGCTCATTGAAAGCTTTGTAATCCTAGCTGTGCTAATTAAGCAAGGCTGGTGCAGTGCTAAGTGGCTACTTTTCCTCCACCCCCATCCCTGCTGTGCGGTGCAGAGGAGGAGGAGGAGGAGGAGAAGTCAATGTGAGCAGTGCAGGAGAGAGCAATGCTGCCAGCTCGAGGAGGTGTGGAGGGCGGGGAAAAAGTAATGAACAAGATTGGTTTTATGGGCTGCAGATTAGATGAAGGAAAAGCTGCTGCAGGCGGACCTGGCACTGGGGCATTTGCAGGTCACCCGTGGCTTTGACTGAGATGTAAATGCTCATTTGTTGTAATCCAGATTCCTCAATTGTGAAGCTGGGCATAACATTCATACTTATTAATAACTGGGAAAACTTGACTTTCACCCCAGTCTTTAGGATTGTTTGCTGTCTAGACTGAAGATGCCAACCAATGGGATCCACCAGGCCTTGAAGATCCAGTTTGGCTTAATCAACTCTGATAATCGCTATTTAACAGCAGAGCACTTTGGCTATAAAATCAATGCCTCGGCACCAAGTCTGAAAAGGAAGCAAATATGGAGCCTGGAACAGGACGGAGACAGCTCGGTGGTCTTCTTAAAGAGCCACCTAGGTAGGTACCTGTCTGCTGACAAGGATGGCAAGGTCTCCTGTGAAGCTGAGAAGCCAGAAACGGATGGATGTTTTATCATTGTCACTCAGTCAGACGGACGCTGGGCGCTCCAGTCAGAACCGTACAAGCGCTTCTTTGGTGGTTCCGAAGACAGGTTGTCCTGTTTCGCCCAAACCATTACTGAAACTGAACTCTGGATTGTACACTTGGCCATCCACCCCCAAGCTAATCTTTTGAGCGTTAGCAGGCGAAGGTATGCTCACCTCAGTGCCCAAGAGGACGAGATCTCTATAGACAGCAACATCCCTTGGGGTGTGGATTCGCTTATCACCCTTACCTTCCAGAACAAGAAGTATTGCCTACGAACCTGCGACAACCGCTACCTGCGCAACGATGGCGCCTTGGTCCAGGAGCCTGACCGCCATTCAGGTTATACCCTGGAATTCAAGGCAGGGAAGTTGGCCTTCAAGGATTGTGATGGGAAGTACCTAGCGCCGGTGGGACCTACGGGCTCTCTAAAATCTGGCAGGAGCTCCAAGCCAGGGAAAGATGAACTCTTTGATCTGGAAGAGAGTCATCCACAAGTGGTTTTCATGGCTTCCAATGGCAGATACGTCTCCATCCGTCAAGGTAATGAGTTCATCCCTTTTTGCTTTGTGGGGCTGCCCTTGGCCGGGCAATGCTTCTCTCCCATTTCAGTAACAGGCTTATATGTGCCTAATCGTCTATTTTGAAGCTGGGAAATGAGCTTGTATTTGCTTAACTGGCTGCCTGCGCAATGGGGGCAATGGCAGTATTTGCCATAGTTTCTGGAGATTTTTTTGACATTTGATTTTCTAGATCTTTTTGGCAGTCATCTTCCTATCCTTCACCACATCTGTGTACCTGAATGGAAAGGGCATACATTTTAATTTCATTACTCTGCATCAATTCTTGATTTTCATCAGTCCACTGATCGGTTCATGAAATGTAATAAAACTGTAACATAGTGTGTTTGGTATGTTGCTTGAATCCAGTCACTGTAAATTGTAAATTTTGGTTTACATGATCTATGAACCCTGACACTTACAGGCTCAGTCAACAAATCATAGCTTTAATATGAGATACAATATGCGTGGGACTAGTGTCTGAGCTGGGAAAAGGACAGATTACCTCAATTGTACAAAGGGGATTTGAATCCCAGAGTAAGGATAAGGATTTGAATCCTTATCAGTAAGAGCTGGGCTACGATTTAAGAATGAAGGACATTCAGCAAAGTGAGCAGCCATAGAATGTCTCGGAGCTTTGTTGCAGCTGTCAGCTAGTTGAGTGTTAAACTGAGTCTCTTCAGTCTGTACAATAATGTTAGGGACTCAGTTAGCATTTCTGCTACTGATTCTTTTGACAAGAAAGACACTCTTGAGTCCTGCCACAATACCTTCTTTTGAATTAGGAAGTTGTTGCAAAGGTGGGGTAACTTAGCCCACATCAGCCTCAGCTAACGCGGCTTACACCTGCTTTGGGGAACTCTCAGGATTCACTGACAGCCTGGTGGGGAATCAGTCTTTCCAAAGGCAAGAGGAAGGATAGGAAAACACATCCTGGAGAGGAAAAAAGCTTGTTTTCTGATAACTGCAGAGCATTGGGAGGATGCCGTCTTCACTGAGTAGCCACCGGATTACAGGCTTCTGTGTGGGAATGGAGGGGCTGCTCCCTGAAATAGGTGTGAGGCTTTCTCTGTGTAGTAGATCTAACTAACTGGCCTCCATTTCTGTCTAGTCACGAACAAAATGAAAAATCAAATGGAGAATAGAGGTGTTCCTCAAAGTACCTGAGACCTGATTGAGAAATGGCAGAGTTTTCAGATCCCTTGGTAAAGGACCTAGGATCTGAAGTGTTTATGGCGTACAAGAAATATTTCTCAGGTACATCAACCTGCCTTCTTTGACACACAAGAGAAAAGCCCATAAGGAAAGCAATATGTCACTGGCTATCCCTCATCTAGTTTGGCACAAGGCTTGTTGCATAAGTGTGATTGTGCTTGTTGCATAAGTGTGATTGTGCTTCTATAAATTTCAGCAGCACACAGACAGAGACTTGCTCATTATGTTTAATTTACTTCTGTGCCATTAGGTGATAGTACTTAAAGAATATTTTCCAATTTCTTCCTTCCTGATTTAAATCAATCCAATCAGTTCAGTGAGACCTGAGATCAACTTTTCAGGTTATCTGTTTTGACTGCTGTCCATCAATAAAACTTTTCAGCCGTTGTTTAGTTCATTTTTTTATTTTTATTATTTATTTATTTATTTAACTTTATTTAGGAATCTTACACATTTACCATCTACCTAAGGAATTATGACAATTTCCTGCTTAAATATAAACTGCCCAACATTATTGAAAATGATTTCCTCTTTCATCTCAGAGCTGAATTTTGGGGTATGACAAACCAAATCTCATGAGGTAATTTTTTCATTTGGCTACAGAATGACTCTTATGCAGTTATGGTAATTTGATTGATCATCCAGACAAGAATGTTGTCTTCTAGTTTGTGTCTCCCTGGCTTGGCTTCCATTCTGCTTCTCATCTTAAACAAAATAATTTGTTTAAGAAAACTTTTTGCAGATTTAAATAGTCTGTAGTGCTTTTTTAAAAAAAAAATGTGCGGGAATATGATGCAATGTCAGCGCAGAGTCAGGAACACTCACTGAGCTCAAAGCACTGAAGAGTTTATTATTGCTACCTATACACAAGAGTCTGGTCAATGGGTCCAAGCTAAACTAGTCCTAGCTAAGGGTCAATGGAATTCACAGAAGGCTGAACTTAGGTCTCTTGTGGAAGCGCAAAGATTTCAAACTTCTGACAGATTTAACCCCGCCTTACAACTCAGCTTAGCTTGCTCATCTCCTATGTATGAACAGTGAAATTATTATATATCCTTCATCTCATGTCTTCATTTCTTCCTCTGAACACTCAGGTTCCTATAAACAACTGAACTATGTGCATACAGGACAATATTGATCCTCCAAGGGAAACAAGAGTACAAAGTCAACCACACAATTTCCAGCAGATAATCTTTGAAGCACTTTTGTGCGCGCGCAATTTCTTTCTACATTAATATATCTTAGCTGACCACGTAGATGTGGTTATTAAAAGTTTTATACAGCTACCAGCTTAATTCATTTCTGTTTCTCAGGAAAATCAGTGCTACAAAACAAGAGCTTTCTTTTAAAGAACATAGCAATTTAAGAATGTTTTGTACTTCTGGAATTTCTTTTAAAAAAGAAACCCCATATAAATATTCAAAAGACCTTCATACATGGGATTTTTCTTTGTGCTGTCTTCCTCTTTCTTTTAATGGAGAAGAGCAGGTTATATTGAGTGATGAATCCAAAATTGTACCCTATTAGCAATGGTGAGTTGAAAGCTACAAACAATACTTTGATCACCCGCAGTAACTGAGTAATAATTACCTCAGTTGGTTTGCCTAACAGCAACATGACTTGTAGGATGCGTAACTTCTATGTTTGTCCTAGTTTTCTGTTATAACAGAATTCCATCATAACCTTGAGTTTTTCCCATCACAATACTGGGAAAATTATCTATTGTTTCATATGCAGAAGAGATATAGAAATACAGCAGATTATCCCCCTCCCCAAAGCTAGCAAAGATAGTCATAATCAAATTGATATGAATGCATGTTTTTTTTTGCTCTTGGTCATCGCCATCATCAAATTTTTGACTGTGATTTTTTTTTAAGCTCTAAAACCTCCCAGTAGGAAGAAACAAAGTAATTTTTTGTGTGACATGAAGATCAAAGGCAAGAAACCTGCTTAATTTCTGACGTTAGGGTTGATTTTAATACTACAGGAGCAAGGGTTGATCTCTGTTATAACTGTAAGAAAAAAATGCATTTTCTTAGTGTTCCTGTAGTTTATAAAAGACAATTGCTGCTTGAATAGATGAATCCAACCAGGCTCCACACATTGACCCGGATGTCATTAGGAAGCTTCTGTGCATGTGCAGAAGCGCATGCGCACGAACAAAGCAAGCACACACGCAGTCCCATTGCGTACCAGTAGTAAAGGTAAGTAGAACCCACTCCTGAATCCAATCCATTTAACACATTATAGTAAGTTGTCCATTCCTTAGCACTGAGAACAAACTTAAAAAGAAGAAATAAATTAGTAATTTAAAATGATAATAACTGAATCATATTATCAGCAAACCAAAGGAATTATAGATTGATTTAAATTGACTTGGAAAAATACCCTTGCTTCTTTTCCCACAGAAAAATGAAACATACACTAATCATTATTCGTGTTAATGTTATTTTAAGAGTCCAGGTGAGCTGAGTGCTTCTCTTTTTCTGATCTTTTGGCTGGTGTAAAACAAACTGAAATTCCATGCTTACAGCCTAAATTGTACAACCACAATATCTAAGGTATATAAGATTGCCAATTTCTGAATCGTGGTCCAATAGCTACGGTTTCATGGCAGTGATGTATGGTAATTCACAGGGAATAAAATGTTATTGTCTCCATGAAAAGAAATCATTTGCACACAAAATCCTCTGGGAGTAACGGTTTATATATTTTATTCTATTCAGACGTTTACATATTTTATTCTCACATTTCTTGAGCATGATATATGAACGAGAAAATTAAGAAAGGGAGGACCAATACGTATATGAAAAGATGAGATATAAAAGCCAAAAGCAAAAAAAAAAAAAAAAGGAAACATGCCACAATTTCTTCTAATCAGAGCACTGAAAACTATTGCAGACAATCTTCATATGTTTTAACTTATTCTTTCTAGAACTCTGTAGTTCATGAGGCCTAAAATCTTATTTTTAAAAACAAAAGAGAAACAATGGAAATCAGTGGATACCCTGAAAAAAAACACACACTGAAAGAGCCTGAGAGCCTTAGAGGTTTCTTGATTACAGAACTCAGATCTCTAGCAAATGCTACTCTTTTGTTGCTCACTTTGGTCCAAGTGAAGCCAAGAATACACATCACTTGGTTTCTAAAAGCACATCCACATGGACTGCACGTAACATAGGTTTTTTAAAAATTTATTTACATTTATATCCCGCCCTTCTCCGAAGACTCAGGGCGGCTTACAGTGTGTAAGGCAATAGTCTCATTCTATTTGTATATTTACAAAGTCAACTTATTGCCCCCCCAACAATCTGGGTCCTCATTTTCCTACCTTATAAAGGATGGAAGGCTGAGTCAACCTTGGACCTGGTGGGACTAGAACCTGCAGTAATTGCAGGCAGCTGTGTTTTAATAACAGGCTTCTTACAGCCTGAGCCACACCGCGGAAATAGGTACCATGTCCCTGTTTCCAAAGTTGTCCTGTTTTTGGCGGCTGAGCCAATTAACTTCTGGCTGAATTGCGATGCAGGAGGAATAGCTGTAGGACAGGATGATTCTTCCATTGGCAGGAAAACTTGCCTTATCCAGCATCCCAGCTTTCTGACTCTCCTTTTTGATGTTGGTGAAAGTATTAGGGGCTATATTATGGATTATATATTCCCCTACCCAAATTCAATCATATATATATAGGTGTGTATAAAAAGAGTCATATACATCTTTATACATCTTTTGTTGTTGTTAGTTGCGAAGTCGTGTCCAACTATTGATGTAGAACCAGTCTGATGTGATGGTTAGGACATCAGATTAGAACTGGGAGACTATGAGTTCTAATCCCACTTTAGGCACACAAAGCCAGTTGGGTGATCTTGTGCCAGTCATTTTTTCTCAGCTCTAAGAAGGAGGCAATGGCAAACTATTTCTGAAATACCTTGCCAAGAAAATTGCAGGCATTTACCCAGGCAGTCTTTGAAAATCAGATACAACTGAGTGATAGATAGATAATAATTACCAGTTTTGCACATTGTGTTCTAACCTGGCCCTTTAAAAGTAAAAGAAACAATCTTCTACCTTAACAATTCACAGTGAATCATTCTGAAATTGACTTCCACCAAAATAAATAGCCACATGCAGACAAGAGGATCAGTCCAAGTTGTCCTATATTGAAAAGGCATGCCTCTCGAGAAATCCTTGTTTGGATTAGTTTTAACTGCACAAACTGCTGTGTAAAATTGCAGCTATCTTCACAAGCCTGGTATAATTATTTGTTAGTATTCTTTCCCAATTTGTTGCTTCCAAAGGGTTTGACCACTGTTCCCCTCAGACACGTGCATTATGGAAAGTTAAGTGAGACTGTAGGAACTATAATCCAGAACATCTGGATGAATCGACCAAATGGTTGCTGGCACACGGTAAATAGGGTCAGGAAGTGCCACACTGCCCAAGGGCTAATGTTAATTTGCTTGCATGTCAATTTCCTTGGGGAGTTGATCTCAGATGGACAGCAAAACAAGTCATGGAGTCATGGATTGTATGGATGCCCCTATACAAAAGTGAGTGGCAATAATAACTTCCAAGTTCATTTGGCCGTGGTAGCTCAGGCTGTAAGAAGCCTGTTATTAAAACACAGCAGCCTGCAATTACTGCAGGTTCAAGCCCGGCCCAAGGTTGACTCAGCCTTCCATCCTTTATAAGGTAGGTAAAATGAGGACCCAAATTGTTGGGGGGGCAATAAGTTGACTTTGTAAATATACAAATAGAATGAGACTATTGCCTTATACACTGTAAGCCGCCCTGAGTCTTCGGAGAAGGGTGGGATATAAATGTAAATAAAAATTTTTTTTTGAAACCTGGGAAATCTAATGTGGACTTTGTTTCCTACAGCTAGTGGCAAAATTATTACTTTTTAAAAAGAGGTTATCATACAAATGGTTGGAATTTTGCCTGTCAGATGCTATGAAACTTTAGGGTTAGTGGCTTGTCAATTTATAGAAAAACTGTCATTGCCTGCTCTTAAATGTGGAGTTCTGGTGCTCAGCATGAAGGAGGGGAGGGGAGAGGAATCGTCAGCCAGACAATTCCAACAGTTTTTACATGACTGCATGTCCTTGGGTGTCTGTTTATGAACTTGTCTACAGCTGAGCCAGCTTCTGCAATTAGAGCTGCAGCTGGTTTTGTTGTACGGGTTCCAGGCAACTTCGCTATTATGCATCTCTGGGAATTGGGAGAAATCTTGAATTTCCTGACCAGTTGAAAACAGACTGGATTTACCAATTGTGCTAAACCCTTTTTGTTTAACCTTGGCTTTGTAACAGACCTGATAGGAATACAGGTAAATCCTCGACTTACCTTAATGTTCAGTTGATGTCCGTTCGAAGTTACAGCACTGAAAAAAAGCGACTTAGGACCATTTTTCAGAGTTACGGCCTTTGCAGCATCCCCATGATCATGTAATCAAAATTCAGATTCAACTGGTTTGTACTTATGACCGTTGCAGGCAGCATCCCAGGGTCACGTGATCCCCTTTTGCAACCTTCTGACAAAGTGAATGGAGAAACCAGATTCACTTAACAACTGTGTTGCTAACTTATCAACTGCAGTGATACATTTAACAACTTGGGCAAGAAATGTAATAAAATGGGGAAAAACTTAAGAAATGTCTTACTTAGCAACAGAAATTTTGGGCTCGTAAGTCAAGGACTATCTATATTCCCTCCCCTCTCACCCTCAGGGCCATTAACACCAGCTGTTCTGTGGGAAAGCTCTCTGAAATAAGAACTTGGACGGAAGACCTTCCCTGTAAACAACAAATTAATCTTAATTCCTAGATATTTCTTCTGTATTGCTTTAAATCCACTTTGGTTCACTTTTTCCCCCTGTCTTGTCTACCAGCTTTATAGTTCGTTTTCAGAAAGCCACTTCCATTTTTTTTCAATATAGTTCAATCAGTTTTAAATTCAATCCAAGTCAACTATCACCAATTCACAAGTTGCCAATAGCTGTATGACATGCTGCAGAGAATGGTGTTAATGAAAAAACAAAGTTTGGAAGAAAAGTTGTCCAACATTCTGAATCAATATGATCCATGGGGAGAGGGGAGGTGGGGCGAAATAGGAAATAGGAATTGTATGTGAAGTTTAGGGGTAAATCTATTCACGTGTACTCATGGCAAAGGAATGAATTAAAAAGCATGACTGATTTGATTGTTCATGATGAAAGATTTAGAGAATTAGCAAAGAATACAAGGTCGGTGAGAACATGAAACAGTGGACCTCAATTTAAAAAAATGAATATGAAAGAAAAGGAAGTGAAAACAAATGAGAGTGAAAGTAGCACAACTACAGGAAAAGAAAGTATGAGATAGATTAATTTCACAGCAGAATGAATGGAAACTGGACACCACAGAAAGAAGATGTTGCCATCTCAGCTTTTCCGTTCTAAGCCCTCTTCCTTCCTAGGCAGGTGACCTGGAGCTTTGCTATTACTAAGAAGTTGGGATGAATTCCAGAAGCCATGCTCTGCATACTTTCTGTACTTGGCTTGGCTTAGAGGAAGTATATGATCATGTGACTAAGTAGGAAGCATGGGATGTTTTGCACAAATACAGACTTGAAGAGCAATTGCTGAATGCAGTAAGAGCACTATATGATGGAAACAAAGCATGTGTCCTAATTAATGAAAAGCTTAGTCAATGTATCAGCATTTGAATAATGAATAAAGCAGAGATGTGTAATGTTTTCTTGATGATTTAATGTATTTATGGAATGTAGTAGCTGTAGAGATATGTTGTTTGTATATCTGAATGCAGATCTGTATATACGGTAGTATGTGTGTACCTCAGATCCATACCCCTTGTTACATCACACAATCTAACATTCATAGCATATCATTTAGTCAACAATGCAGCAAAAACTATACCCAACATAGATGCATAGAGTAATACAGATCTGTAACAACATACCTCCACAGTTAACTTTAAGCATCCATATATATATTAAATGATTGTGGGGATATTACATATCATTAAGCTGTGTTTTATAGGAAAACAGAATAATAGCAAGTTACACATAGAAGCTGAAAAATACCCAGAACAAATGGATTAATTAGTCTACTATGATGGAACGTTTAATAAAGATTGGGAAATGGAATCTTGGAAAATTTTTTAAGACATGCGCTTGTTGATAGAAAGGTAAACGGTGTGAGAAATTAATTTTGGCTGACTGAAGCAAAAATGGCTGTGTATAAGGACATGCTTCTTCCCACCTTGTTAAACGGAAACAAGCCCTGGGTATGTGAAAAGAAACAAAGTAAGTGAAATGCAAATAAAAAGGAGAATTTATGAAGTACATTGGAGAAACAGAAGAAGAGGTAGCTTCCGCACTCTTCAGAGTAATGAATAAATGTGGATTGAACACAAAATGAAGTAATTCATGGGAAAGAAATACACGAAGATGGTTTGATCATTAGTGAGAACAAATGCAGAAGACCAGGACAGACCAAAAAAAGTCATGATTGGATGGAGCCAATGACATTTTCCAAAAGAAAGGTGAAAAGTTTAAAAGGCAACCTATGAATCCTGTACTTCAAGCAAGGAGATTTGTAGGCTAGAAAGGTGTGGTATGGCGAGATATGGTGTTAAATGCGAAATAGATATAACAATTTCTCTTTCTTTCTCTTATCTCATGCCTTTAGTTTCTTTACTGTGTTTTACTCTTTTTTTCTGCATGTTGATAACATTGCTTACCTAAGAATGAGAGAGAAAATCTGTTTTGTGTTGATGAATAAAATATGCTTTCGGGAACAAAAGTGTCAATGTATGTTGGAAAGCTATGAAGCTAGCTTCTTGCAAGGAGGAGATATCAGTCTTTCACAACTTGTCACGTTGGCAGTGTATCTAACTGACACAATTCTCAGCCAGAAGAGCTTTCTGAGAGCTGCCGTTGCAACACATGTAGAGGATGCCATTTTGAGAAAAGCGATATTATGGTGTCAAATCAATAGCAGACAAAACCCACCAATTACAACTAGCCTCAGTCTTTCTCTTTTTGACATGTTTGAATCATTTCCACCAGGGCTGCAGAATACCAGAGATACCGGTATATTGGTAAGAGCACAGCATATACAAAAAGCCCTTCCTTGGGCTATTCCAAGGAGGCATTGGGGGAAATGCGTACCCATGGTTCAGTGCTGCCAACAGGCATGATTCCTCCAATCTGTGTCTATGTGCATGTATGAATGCAGTCCTTTCCAGAGATAAGCATCAGTGAGGGTTGGGGGTTGGGAATCTGATTAAACTCTCAAGAGGTTTGCAGTGAACTTGGATAAATTGGAAACCAGCATGCTCACTAAGCTTTGGTTTGGTGAAAATTGCCCCCCTCAAACAAACATAGGTCTTTTCCCCATGGCTGAGTTAAAATGGTATCTACCATTCCTAGAGCCAGCAAAAAACCATACATGAATAACATTTGCTCTTCTCCTTGGCAGTCTCTTCTTTTGCTGCAGGCACAATGTTGACAATTGTACAGTACTTATTTATAGCATACAGTACATATTAAGGACAATGATTGGTGTACTCCTCCAGCCTTTGCTCCTTCCTGCCATCAAATGTTACCAGTCCAGAAAAGCCATCAAGCAATTGCTTTGGCATAGGCTAGAGCTAAGAGACTTAGTGAATTTTGAAAGATGGCTAGACCTGTGGGTTTAAGCATTTATCAAGAATGCCCTGTTTTTATGCAACTGCAGGTACATTTAGAGGGAGACCATTATTGAAATAGCACTTTTCTAGAACAGCACTAAGCCATCTGCAAACAGTCTGGTCATTGGCTGGCACATATTTAACCCTATTCTGGAAAAGGGCTAAATTTGTGTTCAAAAAGAGCCAGAACAAATATTGACAGGTGCCCCAAAGGTTCTTATTCAAATTGATTGAGAATCTCCAGAGACATTGACAGATGCAAAGACTGGACAGTTTTACCATGAGAAAGCAGAGAATTCTCTTGGAGAGGTTGCTGGTCAGGCTGATTTACCCAGAGATCCAGTGGGATTCAGGAACATTGTCGGGTTTGAAGAGAAGCCCAGATTTTCTCACTGCCCAAAGCAGAGGACGACAGTAAAGAGAAGCGATATTGGAGGAAGAAAAGAATATGTAGCAGTCTAAAATGAATAATAGATGCCGCATCAATCCTACCTCTCACTTGACTATGATTCTGATAGAAGGATTGGGGAAATGTGTCTGATGGTGTCCATGGCAAAGCGTGCATCAGAATAAGGAAAAAAATATTCTAATTTTAAAGTTCATTATTATAAATGTAATCTAAATACCAATCTGCAGAATCAGATAAGTCGACATCCTCATCGGTGAGGAATGGCTGATAGTCATATATGTAAATGCAGATTCAGACTATTCCAGTTTCTCTGTGCCATATATAGAAAAGGTGTGGTGGTGTAATACTGTAAAGAGAAACAGGGAAACAGAGAAGTCCATGGAAAGAGGCTAAGTAAAAATCAGATTTTTCACTGTCTCAGCAGACACTGATTAATGTTGGGAATCTCTGAAAAGTTGGAGAAGTCTAGAAATTTGAAGCAAAGGGCCTTGTCTTAGAAAGCCTTGTATTTCTGTTGAAAGGGGCAATTACTTATCTGCACTATAGATTTAAATGTCTGTTTTTTTAAATCTTATTTTCTTTATATCACTGGACAAGTTATGGAATTGAGCATTTAATTTCAACATCTGTCTATCTGACTATCATCTATCTACATCCATCTATCTATCTATCTATCTATCTATCTATCTATCTATCTATCTATCTATCTATCTATCTATCTATCTAACTTGCAATTCTTGGATGGCTAATTTAGAATTACAACAAAAAGAGAGGAATAAAAGTGATAAATATAAAACTGCAAAAGCACAATATATGCAGCACACACTAACACTAAAGTATTCTTCGGGCATAAAATGAACATTTTACTTTAGAATGCTCTGGTGCCCTGTAATATTTTGAACTCTCTCCAGATCGGAGATATTTTTGCATGTGTTTTTGCCTGGAATAATGCCTTTCCTTACAGATTTTTTTAACACTAACTTGAAGCCTAGAAAGAAAGCACTGAAACCTCCAAACGTACCTCTGTACTAGATGATTAAAAGGTGGTCCTATTAAAACTACTTAAATGTTTGTATTTTGATGTTCTTGGATTCCCCAAAAGTCATACCAGGGTGCAAAAGCCTATCCCTCTTACACACTGGGATTAGAAGCTAAATGCCCTGTGAGACATCAGTTAGAGAAGAGGTGGTGGGAAAGGAGCTATCAAGCTACTATATAAAAACAAAACAACAAAAAAAAAGGAGGGGGAGAATGTAAATCAGAATGTAAAGACCCAGAGGAATTCTGGAAGAGGTTTGGAGGTCCATTATAGTGCTTTTCCTCTTTTCCCTTCATAAATCTCCCCATGCAATTTGCTATGCTTTATTGATGTTGTTGATGATGCTGGAACATTCTTCGCTCCCATTGGCTACTTTATGTTGCTGGATATGTGTACCTATGTGTATATGAATGCTGTCAGCCACTTCTCTCTCTTCATCTGCAGGAGAGATGGGGGAAGATAGCAGGTAATATTTCATCCTCTCTTTCAATTAAGCTGGTAGAAACCTCAGGAATTCTCTTCCTGTCCTTTCATCTAGAAGAGGAGAGAGAGAGAGAAAAAAAAATCACACTTTGATATTAACTTCGAGAGAGGAGACAAGTGTTAACTATTCAGGTGTCAAAACTCACCTTCTCAGCCCAACTTCAGTGTTTAGGGAGAATGATTAGTAGGAAGTTTTTTCCCTATCAGGTGACGTTCAGTAGGAAGACCAAGAAAGCAGAGATATCCACCACTTTCCTTGTCACCATTCAATATGTTTGTATCAGTGGTGGGTTTCTACCGGTTCTCCCCGGTTCGGGCAAACCGACAGTGGCGGCTGTGGAAGGTACGCCCACCCGCCTGGATATCACCATGGATGCTCTGCGCATGCGCAGAAGGTTTTGCGCATGCACAGAAGCACCACGCATGAGCTCCCGGTTCTGAACCGGTGACGAAGGTAAGAGGAACCCACTACTGGTTTGTATGCCTATTATTTCTATAATAGAATAAAATTTGGCTATTTATGCAGTGCTATTTATGTCAATATATCTTTCTGATCACTTGGGGAAAGGCGGATTACATATTAATGCAGCCATGAAAAATAACTTCATATCCCTTATTCTCTCCAGAGAGTGAAAAGTAGCTTCAGGAGCAATTTTGAAAGAAAAACAACAAAAAGGTAAAAGTCTCTGCTATTATCAAATAATTGCTGTTTTGAGAAAAATAGGGAAATCTGCTTCATTTTTAATAGCACAGACATTTTAAAAATGCATGGTATATAAATTTTCCATGCCATATACGGCTCCCATACCTTCTAACCATTGATGTGTGGTAGATCTCATTAAATTCATATTAGAAAATGCAGGAAGACCAGACTAATGAAAATGTAAAAAGGCCAGACAGGAACTAAATTTTGAGCAAAGCTGATTGGCTGGAAAAACCTGCCAATGGAATGATCAGGCCAGGAGATTTATCTGACCAATGGGCTTTCACCTTTCTGCCATTTTGAATATCCTGCAAAATAGTGCTAAAAAGAGAGCAGTAATTGGTCTTTCCTGTCTACCCCAGCAGAAACTTTGTGCCTACAAGGAGAGAAATTTCTCCTTCCTACTCATCCCTCAATGTTCAAATGATCTCCAATCACTGCTGTATTGACTTACGACCACAATTGAGCCCAAAATTTTTGTTGCTAAGTGAGACATATGTTACCTGAATTTTGCCCCGTTTTACAACCTTTCTTGCCACCGTTGTTAAGTGAATCACTGCAGTCGATAAAATTAGTAACACAGTTGTTCAATGAATCTGGGTTTCCTGTTGACTTTGCTTGTCAGAAGGTCGCAAAAGGGGGGGTCACATGACCCTGGGACACTGCAACTGTCATAGAGTCATTTTGATCATGTGACCATGGGGATGTGGAAATGGTCGTAAGTGTGAAAATCAATCATGTTACTTTTTTCAGCACTTTTGTAACATTGAACGGTCACCCAATGAACTGTTACAAGTTGAGGACTACCTGTACTATTCCCCATAAGAACCCTGTGGAATACATTGGGCTGGAAGCGATGGGCCCTAAATCACCCAGTGAGAATCTCACATTGGTGAGAGAGGGGCTAGAATCTGGTTTTGCCCAGTGCCACTCCTCAATACTATAACACAGGCTCTTGATGATTTTGAGTGGTACATGTATTCGTTCAAAAATCAAAGTAAAGTAAAACTACTTATATATTCTCTATATATTCTTAACTTCTAACTCTGTTCTCTCCCTATACTCTTTCCCTTTCCAGCTGTGGGCTGATGCTTTCTGACAGTTGTTCCTGTGATCTGTATTCTCCCACTCTATGCTTGTCTTAATCCTTGTGTTTGCTTCAGTATCTCTTTTTGCTCACTTCTACCTACCGGTAATTACATACACACCTTGTGTGTGTGTGTGTGTGTGTGTGTGTGTAAAACTTCAATATGCAGAATACCGGTTATCCTCGACTAACAAACACAATTGAGCCCAATATTTCCATTTGCTAAGCAAAACAGTTGTTAAGGCCTCATTTTACGGCTGTTCTTGCCACAGTTGTTAAGTAAATCACTACAATTGTTAGTTTATAAACAAGTGAATCACCGCAGTTGTTAACTTAGTAACACAGTTGTTAAGTGAATCATGGTTTCCCGTTGACTTTGCTTGTCAGAAGCTTGCAAAAGGTGATCACTGCAACCAGTGATGAATACATGCCAGTCGCCAAGTGCATGGATTTTGATTATGTGATCCCAGGGATGCAATAGCAGTCTTAAGTTAAAAAACAGTCATGAATTAGTTTTTTCAGTGCCATTGTAACTTAAAACAGTCACTAAACAAATTGTTGTACGTTCAGGACTACCTGTGTTGAGTTTCAAAGAAATGATAAATACAAAATAACACAAAGAGGAAAAATGGGGGTGGGGTGCTTGATAAAGGGAAAAATTTTAAAAGGCGACAAAAACAAACAAAAAAATACAAAAAGAAATAGTATAGAAAGAGAATCTTTTACTTTTTTCAGTAGAGATTCAAATATATACCGTAATACAGCAACCTGGAAATCTTGGAAAAGATTTCTTAATCTATCTTTAAATCAAATTGTTTACACACAGGAGATGAACAGCACAAAACCCTCCTTGCTGTGGACAGAATTCTCATCAATTCATCAGTGTTTAAGTTGATTTATGATCATATATATTCAGCTTGCTGGTGGTTTTGCACTGTTAAAAATGCAGTGGATCTCTTGCAGTCCCCTGCCAGTAGTAGATTACCTCACATGGGCTGCAAGTTTCAGTCCATCATCCCTGATCCAAATCCTATGAAGATTACTACGGTACCAAAAAAATAACTTGGCTTGCCACACATCCTGTTTGACTTGGATTGTCTCAGTTTTGCACTCTGATTGTTCCAGTTTATGTACAAAAAAAAAAAATCCAGAAAAGCAGAGCTAGAGATATGATCTCATTTGCTTTCCTTTTCTTTTGACCTTCAAGATCAGTTTATTCTGCTTTTCCATTGTTCTGAGGAGAAACAGGCGAAAATGCGTAATATTCAAATTCCCACTGTGCCTGAAAGGTCTTGAGTACGCTTGATACGAACTGTGCCCAGTTTTCTGAGAATATTGTACAGCTAATCTGTAAGAGGCAAAATGTCTCTGTAGTTTATGTACAACTACTTGAAATCTAGTACACAAACAGAGTATGTTTGCCAAAAATTAGAATAGTAATCTACATTTTATAAGGCAGACTTTCTCCTGCCTTTAGATATTTTTAACCTTTCTCCAATATTGACACAGCATTTTATGGTAATACGTGTCTCCTTTTGTTGCTTGTCTTTCAGGGAGAGGAAATAGCACAATAATCCCATCCCCAATACTAAACTCATCCCTCTTTGAGTATGAGAATGTAGTTTTCCCCTGGCAGTTCATGTTTCATCTCACACTACCCATCATCCATATTCCCAATGATCTATAAAGCTTTAATCGGCGTGTCCCCCCTCTTCCTATAATAAAATTTAGGCTGCTATTAGCTCTGTTTCCCTACCAAACTCTTATCATTGGATTTATAGAGGAAGGCACTTCTTAAAGAATCTGCCACTACGAAATATTTAACCAGGAAGTTCAATGTACACATCATAATCCACATCCTCTAAAGCTTCTTTAGGGAACTCAGCAGTGCTTTCCGGGTTTATGATCTAATTTTATCTGCATCACAGCCTACGGTTTTTTTATACTCTTTGAAATCTCCCTCTTATCCAGATAAGGTTTTCTAGCATACATGAGAGGCTGCTGTTGTTATAACAATGCAGCTTCTTGTGCTGTCTCTGAGGTGTCTCTGAGGTGAGACACAAATTGCTTTTCTAGATGACCAGAGTACAGGGATCTTGAATTCTCTGTCCTTAAGGATACTCTATTGCCTGCCAATGATTTTCTGACCATTCCCATTCCGTTTCTTTTGTGTCAGTTGTTGTGTTTGCTGTAATCTGCACAATTTTGCCAGGTCATTTAATATTCCAAGGAGCCTCCGATGCCTGTCACATTCCCTCGTCTCAGCATCTCTCAGATTCTTTCAGCTTCTATTTGGTCAGATGAGACACTCTCTACTGTCAGCAGATATGCAGTATAAACATATAGCCACGGGAGATGCTATTGGGATTCCATTTTCTATTCTGTTTCCTGTACTCACCACTAAAACAACAACAACAAAAAACAAATAACTCTTGGTCATGGTCCCTGATTGCATCTATGACATTTCCTTGTTTAATAGTGCAAGATGACTGTCACCTGCATTTTTTTTTAATGTAGGCAATGTGCTGCTCTTAATTTGCATTTGAACACTTCAGAAGCTGAGTTAATGCCCGCTGGCAAATGTAGCTATTATTATTATTATCAGGCAAAGGCTGCAGCAGCATTGGTAAAATAGCTTGACTTCTTAATGATTGCATGCAGACTCCCTTTCCAATGACCTCCTAACATGAGGATGTTAGGGGTGGGGTAGATTTGGCAGGTGGAACGGGATTGAGTAGATCCTTCCTACTTCCAAGTTTATGCTATATTGAATACTCTTTCCAAGTATATGTGATAGATATTCGATTCTAATTGAGCACAAGAGTAATGGAAGACCTTCCTTTATGTTTTCAGTGAAGGTAAGTTGCAGCTATAAATCTACTTGCTCTCATCCTGGCATGTCATTAGAGAGATGGCTGCAGTTTTGGAGCTGATGAGAAAATTATCAGGTTAATAAAAAACTGTACCTCAGAATTCTCCATCTTTTGGAGCACTGACCACCAACCATTTTGGATCAGGCGGAGAAGCCTTCTTTGCAAGGGAACATGTTGGGCTTTTGACATAACACCTCTGGTGCCTGTATAAAGCCTACGTCAGCACTGAGAATTAGGTTACTAGTTACCATGCCAAGAAAATTGGACCTGGATTAAGAAGAAACATATTGGGTAACTTGGTTAGCAGTAGGTAACCATTTGATGGCCAGGAGCCATATTTGGCCTCTGAATGTAGAAGACCTCGATTAATAGGGTACTAGTGTAAAGGCCTATCATTGTCAAGATTTGAAGCAAGATTGGAGGGAATTTGGGAATGTCTTTGGTTTTTAAACTTGCACCACTTTTTTTGCCCACAATCTCAGTAACTGTAGCTCCAGGAGGTTCCTATTATAGCGCAAACCCCAGCAATTATGGAATAATAAGGAAAGACACAAGGCTTTGAGGAGGTTTATTTATTTATTTGACAAGTTTATATAGCTGCCCATTTCCCCAAAAGTGACCCTTGGCGGCCTATAATAAAACTAGGAAATTAAATATTTTACAAACCCATTAAAGTAGTAAATAGTAGGTAAAACCAAAGTGTGAGAGGGAAGATGTTACATCCAATATAACCAGCATGCAGGCTTTCTATTAGACGTAACCTCAGTCTTTCTCGGTCTCCTGGATTTCAATTACCTTTATTCCCAGATATTCAGGATTGAGGGCAGCAAATATAATTCCCAAATCTGGCATGACTGGAATTCTAGTGAGGAACTTAAATGGGCAAAACATTTTGAATTATTTATTTATTTATTTATTTATTTATTGAATTTTTATACCGCCCTTCTCCCGAAGGACTCAGGGCGGTGAGTAATTAAGTAGGTTTTGAGCCTGAAATAGTTGCCTCAAGCTCAAAACAGCCATTTGAAGGCTCTCCAGGAACATCAAAATCTATTCTCAACTCAAAATGTGTTGTCCACCCTCGGCGAAGATTCATTGAGTTCAGCAAGGAATAGAACTCTTCAAGAGGTCATCACTTAGCTTAGCAGTACTGAACAATTTCAGTCCAGTCTCCAACATTTCCTTTTTGGCTTATAGTTTATCAAGACTTATACTCCATAGGGCCCTGAAAGAAGCAGATTCCATTGCAGCTCTGCTACACGAAACCCAATAGTCTCCTAACCTTTTTTTATTTTTTATTTTTATTTATTTATTTATTTGTCACAACAGTATATATAAGTATAAGCATGATTTAACTATACGAATTGGATACAGTCAAAGGGAACATTAGGACAGGGATGGTAGGCACACTGGTGCTCTTATGCACACCCCTTACAGACCTCTTAGGAATGGGGTGAAGTCAATAGTAGATAGTCTTTGGTTAAAATTTGGGGATTTTGGGAAGAGACCACGGAGTCAGGTAGTGCATTCCAGGCATTAATAACTCTGTTACTGAAGTCATATTTTCTACAATCAAGATTGGAGAGGTTACACTTTAAGTTTAAATCTATTGTGTGCTCATGTATTGTTGCAATTGAAGCTGAAGTAGTCTTCAACAGGAAGGACGTTGTAGCAGATGATTCTATGAGTTAAACTCAGGTCATGCCGAAGGCGGCGGAGTTCTAAATATTCTAAACCCAGGATTTCAAGTCTGGTGGCATAAGGTATTTTGTTGTGATCAGAGGAGTGGAGAACTCTTCTTGTAAAATATTTCTGGACATGCTCAATTGTATTAATGTCCGAAATGAGGTGTGGGTTCCAGACAGGCGAGCTGTATTCGAGAATTGGTCTAGCAAATGTTTTGTATGCTTTGGTTAGTAGTGTAATCTTTCTGGAGAAGAAGCTACGCAAGATTAAGTTTACAACTGTTAAAGCCTTTTTGGCGATGTAGTTGCAGTGGGCTTTGGCACTTAGATCGTTTGATATGAAAACTCCAAGGTCTTTTATCCTTCCACAGAACATTAAAACCTAGCTCTTCTCCTAAATATTGGGATGGTGGGAAGTCAGGATGGGTTAAGAATGTGGGTTTCATCAGGGCAATGCAATTGTGGGACCTGGTTTTTCTGGTTTTTAGCTTTATTGTTTTATTGCTTTTGGTTTTATGATTGTTTATATTGTTTTATTGGTTGTGAGCTGCCCAGGGTTGATTCTAAAATAGGCAGCTACACAAATGTTTTAAATAAATCAGTAAATAATCTGGACCCTTTACAGTCGGGTTTCAGGCCAGGCTATAGTAGCAGGATAGTATTGATTGTACATATGGATTGCTGCTAGGATGGAGATAGTGTATCAATCCTGGTCCTCCTTGATTCCCTCAGTTGCTTTTGGTGTCCTTCTGTGCTGGCTAAGGGTGCCAGGACTGGAGGGCATAATTCTTCAGGGTTCTCTGCCCCCCAGGTTTCAGTCAGTGTTGGTAGTATGGGAAAGGTGCAGCCCTAGGCCTCTGCTTTGTGAGATGGCACAGAGATTAATTCTCTTTCCACTCTTCTATAAGATTTAAATGAAACTGGTGGGCAAGATTATCTATTGACATGGGGTCAAAAATAATCAATATATCTCTTATACCTTACATATGTTTTGGGTTATCCAGATGATCCCATCAAGGTACATTCCTAAGGCCAATGTACAAATCTGGATGGAGAAGAACTAGCTGAAAGAAAATCAGTGGCTCTGAGTTTCAGGGCCTCTCATATCTAGTGGTTTCCATCTTTGCCTCAGGCAGAGTCGGTGCACACTCTAGGATTCCTTTTAGATTTGCATCTTAAGGAGCAGGTGGCAGTTTCATGTCCACCAGTTGTGCCTGTTCTTAGATCATGAAGCATACTCACAGCCACTCATGCCTTAGTCACCTCCCGAGTAGACTACTGTTGAAAATCATTCAAAGTTTCAGCTGGTCCAGAATGAAACCACAGATTCAGATTTGGGTATACCACGGTACGCCCACATAACACTATGTGAACCATGCTAGTTCTCAGTAGACATCCAGGTGCAATTCAAAGTGTTGGTCGTCACCTACATAGCATGGGGCCTTATCGTTTATGGGACTGCCTATCTGCAATGCAAAGGCATGCTCTACGTCCCTCAGTAAAGTAATAAAATTGTAACCTGGTGGGCCCTTAGGAACAACTCGGTCATGGCATTTATCTTACAGAACAGCATTCTGACACAGATACTATAAACCAGCAGACACCAACTGGTGGTCCATGGACCACTGGTGGTCCGCGAGAAAATTTTGGTGGTCCGCAGAAAAATTATTTGCATTTTTTATATTGCACTAAATCAGGGGTCTTCAAACTACGGCCCCTGGGACAGATACGTGCAATGAACGCTTGTGTTGCTGCAGAGAGTCTCCCCCTTTGGGGTCTTTTTGTGTGGGTCAGAGAGGGGCAGAAATTCCAACTTGGGTTCTGCTTCGGTCTCCTGGTGCAAGGCTTTGGGTGAAGGTTGGAGAAAAGTGCCACTGGTGGCAAAGAGCCAGAGGGCCTTGTTCCAGTGGGACTGCATGATGGCCTGGAACTGGCTGATCATCTCAGCCCACTGAGCCTCCAGGCGCCTATACCCGGCTTTGCACTCCTGCAGGTCTTCCCTCTGCTTGGAAAGTGGCTGCTTAGCTTCAGCAACTGCTTCCTGTTGGGGCCCTAAGGAGCTCGGGTGGGGAGGAGAGGGGTGAATAGAGGCTAACAAGGCACCTTTCAATGTGAGTGACATTGAGTTGGCCACGCCCACCCAGCCAGTCATTAGGCAGATGCTATTAGTGGTCCATGGGATTTAAAATTATGAATTTAGTGGTCCCTGAGGTCCGAAAGGTTGGTGACCCCTGCTATAAACAGCTCCAAACCTGCTGCCTTTCCAAAATCCATGAAGATCTGACTTTTCTCCAAGGCACTTAGACCAGAATGTTAAAAGAGTTTGGGAATAGGTGTAGGTGATATGCTTGAATTAGATGTTTATAAGAGCCTCAACTCAGTTTTTCTTCTTAATTAGTATGAACAATTATGGTTTTTGTCTTTTTCATTGTTCACTGGCTGCCCTGTAAATTGGTTGAATAAATGCATATTCCAAGGGACAGAAAAGGACACCATATAACAATAAACAAATAAATATATTTTATAATAAACAACAAACAAATGTAAATGTAACCACATAACATAACAGAACAATGAATCAGGAACTCTCATTCAGCTGCGCCTGGTGGACTTGAAGGCTTTCCTCAAGGTGAGCAGAGTTGAGCCTTGTTGCCTATTGAGAGGAGATTATAAATTGTACATAAAATTTGTAGTGATTATTATTAATAATGGGTGGTTAATAAAGCATATTGTACTGTTTAATTATTTAAATAATTACTTATAAGTTCAATGTGTCTAAATTAGAACCACTACTTGAGCGCTTTTCTGAGGATCTTGGCATCTTCTCTCGAATGCCTCCCACCGACCCGTGCGCTTGCACAGAGAGGGATTCCTCAGGGTGCCGTCCGCCAAGCAATGTTGGCTGGCGGCCCCCAGGGGAAGGGCCTTCTCTGTGGGGGCTCCCACCCTCTGGAATGAACTTCCCCCAGGACTTTGTCAACTGCCTGACCTTCGGACCTTTTGCCGCGAGTTGAAGACTTATTTGTTTATTCGCGCAGGACTGGCATAGAAATTTTAATAGCTTTTAATATTTGATATAAATTTTATGGGGTTTTTTATGGTTTTAAATGGTTTTAATTTCGGCCTTATATTTAATAAGTTTTTTAACTATTGTTTTATTGTGTATATAATTGTTGTTTTATTTTGGCTGTTAACCGCCCTGAGTCCTTCGGGAGAAGGGCGGTATAAAAATTCAATAAATCTAAATCTAATCTAAATCTCACAAACTCGTTCAGAGGTGAATTGGGATATCTGGTAACTAAATGATTTGAAAATACGTTCTTCCTTCTAGGTGTTAATGTCTCGGCCAATCAAGATGAAGAGACACACCACGAGACCTTCCAGATGCAGATTGACAAAGAAACCAAGAAGTGCATTTTCCATTCCAACACAGGCAACTACTGGACCTTGGTGGCACATGGAGGGATTCAAGCCATGGCTACTGAAATGTGAGTTGCACTGTGTCTTCACTTTGCTGGCAGGTCCCTAAAGCAGGGATTGATAACCTATGCTCGGTGGACCAAATATGGTTTAAAAGAAATATATTTCCATGTCTGTCTGTGAGGCAGACATCACTATAGATCATTACCACCTCCTTGGGCAGCCATTTTGGTGATGGCAATATCAAGCAAAGCAGCTAGTCTCAGTGGTGACATGGTCTCTAGCCCCTAAGCATAAGAAGATTGCAAAGTTCTACCCTAAATAATTAGGATTTCAGAAGTGGGTCCATTGCACGCACTAGGCATCATAATGAAGAACTCATTTGGGGGGAGAAATGGGCACCAGATTTAGCAAAGAGCTACTGTAGATTTTCATCAAAACAACAAAAATGACACTGCACCATCACAAAGCAGATTCTGTCTCTTTTTTGCAGACCCATAGAGTTAATGCGCCTGTGCAAAAGTGGGGAAGCTTGGGCCATGATGGCAAGATGCTGCTTTTGGCATCTGCTCCCCCATTTATCTTCCTCTACCGAGATTGCATTTAGACAATTGCTGTTTCTCAAGAACATGTCCCTTCCTCCTTCAGCAGCAACTGTTCCAATATAGTCTCTCTCTGCTTATCTCCCTCCCCTCCCCTGTCCAAACCAATAACTTTGGCAAATGTGTAAGAGTGGAACAGGTTGAAAAACGTCCTATGCAAATGACTACATCTCTTTGAAAACACACACACCTCGTGCGAGAATCCATGGTTGGACATTTGGATGGTGTGGGTGTTTTTAAAAAGTTATTCCTGTACGAAACGTTCATCTGCTTCTACACAAATAACAGCCAATCAGTTGGTGGAAGGTTAAAATAGTTCAACTGCTTGATCAGAACTAATTTCATGATTCTCTTCTGCAGAATCTAGTTTCATAGATTTTGCATTGGACTACATTGATTTTATTATTTGTTTGCATGTTTAATTAATTGATGCTTGTGAGCCACAGAGCTACTGAGAGTTCAGCAGTTTACAAATTTAATAAATTATTAAATCGGTTATAGTTCGTCCACAGTCAGCCAGATAATCAGACCGGATTTTATCCGCCTATTGCAGGAGTGTCAAACTCAAGGCCCACTGGCCAGATCTGGCCTGAGGGATGCTTAGATCTGGCCCACTGGGCCACCCTGGAAACAGCTAAGGTCCAGCCCATTGTGCCAGCGAAAACAGAGCACAAGGGGGGGGCCCTCCATTTTTGATGGCAGAATAGAATAGAATAGAATAGAATAGAATAGAATAGAATAGAATAGAATAGAATAGAATAGAGGGTTGTAGGAGGCAGTCCCAGCCAAAAACGGAACTCAGGAGCCCATTTTCGCTGGCAGAGTGCTCAGGCCATAGGTGCCCCTGACGCGCTGACATCAAGCTGGCCACGCGCACCCTGGCCACATACATCCTGCCCCCGCCCCCGAGGTCAAACACAACCCTGATACCGCCCCAAATAATAATAATAATAATAATAATTTAATTTTTATACCGCCCTTCTCCCGAAGGACTCAGGCAGATAAACAGGCAGATAAAATAATACAATACATTTCAATAAAAAAACTATTTAAAAAACTTATTCCATAAAGCCTAAATTTAAAATACAATACAAATCGAGTTTGACACCCCTGACCTATTGAGTCCTTCCCGAGGACCTGGGGTAGGCAGATGTTGCTGTTTGATGGTGTTAAAGATATTATAACAGAATATAAATTGTTCCAAGAAAACCTGCCTTTTGCGATTGAGTAATGGTGACTTTGTCAATGGTGGTGATTTTCAAGTGGTGCTCTAATTGTTTTGGAATTTCACCCAAGGTGCCGATCACTATTGGCATTATCTTTGCATTCTTTTGTTACTGTTATTCCACTTCTATTTGCAAGCCTTGGTATTTTATGACTTTTTTCGGTTCTTTCTCTTTTCTTCTGCTGTCTCCAGTGCTGCCATATCCACTATCCAGACTCTTTTATCTTTCTTGTCAACAACTGTTAAGTCTGAGATGGTTTTTTTTTTAATTGTTATTATTATTTTGCTAAAATGTTTTCTCAGTTCAGAGGTGGGTTTCAGCAGGTTCTGACCAGTTCTGGAGAACCGATAGCAGAAATTTTGAGTAGTTTGGAGAACTGGTAGCAAAAATTCTGACTGGCCCCACCCCCATCTATTCTCTGCCTCCCAAGTCCCAACTGATCGGGAGGAAATGGGGATTTTGCAGTTACCTTCCCCTGGATTGGGGAGGGAATGGAGATTTTACAGTATCCTTCCCCTGCCATGCCCACCAAGCCACGCCCACCAAGCAATGCCACGCCCACCAAGCCACACCCACAGAACTGGTAGTAAAAAAATTTGAAACCCACCACTGTCTCAGTTGCTTGAGAACTTTTAATAGTAGGATTGGAGAATATGTCAGTGGCATCTTTGGACCACATAACCGAATTTGTGGAAGATCTGGGATGCTGAGAAATTAAAAGCACCCTCAAGGTAGGAAGAATGGGATTAGGTTTTCAATGAAGGGGGTCAACCTTTCCTCCAATCATTTCCTGGTTTTAAAAAAAAAATTCCCTTTCAGAAGTGGCTGTTAGTTTAGTACAAATCCGTGTGAGTATCTGAATATATTTCTCTTACTTTCCCCATTCCCCTGGGGAAAATAATATTTTCAGGAAGATAATTTAGTTTGGGAAAACAACATGAGGGAAAAGAATAACATCGTTTCTCGGTGTCCTCGTTTCGATACAATAAAGAACAAGCACCACCTTCTTGGTTGTTTTTAGCTGTTTTTAATTTTAGAATCTGAGCGATCCAACAACAGCTTCTCTGCCTTCTCCTCCTCCAACTGCGCCCTCACTTCCCCTTTAACATGTGACACCTCTTTTAAGCAAGAACATTTAAGAAGTTTCTAATCCAGGCAAGCATGAGCTCAAGGCTGCAGGCTAAAACTGGACAAAAGTAGATTAGATTAAAATTAGAATATTTAACAGTGAATGGGATTAACTCTTGGAAACATATAGGTAGACACTAAAGGAATATTTTTCCCCCTATTCTTCTTCAGTGACATGAACAAAGACTAGGGCCGGATAGGACTTGCCAATAAAATGAAGCGCTGAAGTTCCCTGAAGTTCCCTTATAAAGATTTGTCACATCTAAGAAAATCCTATTTCTGTCCCTGAAAATAGCCTGGATGCTTTTATGCTATAATTCACTGGAACCGTGTCAAAGAAAAAGGAAAATATTCAGCGATATGTGCCCTCTCAAGCCCCTGCTTGGGGTGGGGGGGAATGTGCATTACAAATGTTTTTCCTGACCTTCATTTTTCATTTAGTAAGGCAAATTTTCCACCCCAAATACTTTCTCTCAGTCTGTGGACTGCCAAGTGTACTGGAGGATAGAAGAGAACAGAGAATAGAGAGTAGAGTAGAGTAGAGTAGAGTAGAGTAGAGTAGAGTAGAGTAGAGTGGAGTGGAGTGGAATGGAATGGAATGGAATGGAATGGAACGGAATGGAACAGAATAGAATAACCTTGGAGGTCATCTAGTCCAACCACCTGCTCAAGCAGGAGACCCTATCATTCCAGACAAGTGGCTGTCCAGTCTCTTCTTAAAAGCATCCATTGATGGGGCACCCACAACTTCTGAAGGCAAGCCATTCCACTGATTGTTCTCACTACTAGGAAATTTCTTCTTAGTTCTAGGCAGGGGTGAAATCCAGCAGGTTCTAACAGATTCTGGAAAACCGGTAGCGGAAATTTTGAGTAGTTTGGAGAACCGACAAATGCCACCTCTGGCCTGCCCCAGAGTGGGGTGGGAATGGAGATTTTACAATATCTTTCCTCCAAGAGGAGAGGGAATGAAGATTTTACAGTATCTTTCCCCTGGAGTGGGGTGGGAATGGAGATTGTGCAATATCCTTCCACTGCCATGGCCACCAAGCCACACCCACAGAACCGGTAGGGAAAAATTTTGGATTTCACCCCCGGTTCTAGGTTGCTTCTCTCCTTAATTAGTTTCCATCCATTGTTTCTTGTCTTGCCTTCTGGTGCTTTGGGAAAAATACTTATTTAGTAGAATATGTAATGCAGAGGATTAGTGAGACAGGTTTGCTGTCCATGAGAAAACTTGCAAATGAGTTAAGGTAGGGTAAAGTTCAATAGTAATGCATCTAAGCCTTTAGGAAATGGTTGCAATAGAGCAGGGGTGTCAAACTCAAGGCCTGTGGGCCGGATTCAGCCTGCAGGATGCTTAAATCTGGCCTGCAGGGCCAGTCTGGAAATAGCAAAAGACCGGCCCATGGTGCCTCTCGCAGCCAAAATGGGGTGTGGGGGAGCTGCACCCCATTTTGGTCAGCAGGGTGCTGCAGGAGGCATTTGTCCCATCTCTCCCCGCCCCAGGCAGCTCACAGAAGAGAAGTACAATGCTGATCCAGCCCTTGAAGAAATCCAGTTTGACACCCCTGCAATAGAGCATGATAAACTTTTGTAAATACAATCCAAGGTACATTTTTTACAAATGTCCAAGGTACATTTTTTACCTACGGGACCGCCTGCTGTTACCACATGCCTCCCACCGACCCGTACGCTCTCACAGAGAGGGACTTCTCAGGGTGCCGTCCGCCAAACAATGTCGGCTGGCGGCCCCCAGGGGAAGGGCCTTCTCTGTGGGGGCTCCCACACTCTGGAACGAGCTTCCCCCAGGTTTACGCCAAATACCTGACCTTCGGACTTTTCGCCACGAACTGGAGACACACCTTTTTATCCGCGCGGGGCTGGCTTAAATTGAATTTTAAATGTCAAATTTTATTAATTTTAAATGGGGTTTTTTAGTGTATGGTAAATTTTTAAATTGTCAGGCTAATTTAAATAAGTTTTTTAAATTGCATTTTAATTGTATTTTGTATTGTTTGTTTTATTCTGCCTGTACACCGCCCTGAGTCCTTCGGGAGAAGGGCGGTATAAAAATCAAATAAATAAATAAATAAATAAATAAATAAATAAATAAATGTATCAAGATTCCATAGATCTCTCTCCCATGTTGTGGAGTGTACTGTATGTCAGCTTTATATTTGTAATAAATGTCGAATAGAACAGAAAGAATAAAATCTTTGGAAGGAAGGAATAGTTTCTCCTTTCTGAGTCTCCCATCAAGCCGTGCTCTTCCTTTCTGCTTTGGTTTCCTCAGATCTGCCAGCACTATGTTCGATCTTGAATGGCGTGGTCGCCGTGTTGCCCTTAAAGCTAACAATGGCAAATACATCTGCACCAAGAAGAATGGACAACTGGCAGCTGTCAGTGACAGAGTGGGTGAGTCTTATCTCTGAATCCTGAAGGTGAAGCTCCCTGTGGGTTTTATTTCTTGTCCTTTTAGATCAAAAAAAAATAAAAAATAGGAAGCCATTGTGAGAAATCTGTTGTCTTTTGGATACTGAAGGACCACAACATCTCTGGCAATTGCTGTGCTAACTGGAGTTTAGTGGAGTGGTGCAGAGGTGGGTTTTAGCAGGTTCTGAACAGTTTCTGGAGAACCGGTAGCAAAAATTCTGAGTAGTTCAGAGAACCGGTAGTAAAAATTCTGACTGGCCCCTCCCCCATCTATTCTCGGCCTCCTGAGTCCCAGCTGATTGGGAAGGAATTGGGATTTTGCAGTAACCTTCCCCTGGAGTGGGGAGGGAATGGAGATTTTATAGTATCCTTCCCCTGCCACGCCCACCAAACCACACCCACAGTACCGGTAGTAAAAAAATTTGAAACTTGCCACTGGAGTGGTGGATTAGTCAACCCCATTCATTTTCTATTGCTTTCATATTAAAAATGGCTTTGAAAAATGAATAATCAAACCAAATCTGGACATCAAATATTTAACACAATCGCATGCTTTGTGGAATCTCAAAAATGGTAAAGCAGAACAAAGCTAGATAGTCTAACAATATCTGAAAGTATGGTTGAAATTTCTATATAGCTCTAATTAATAGCCAAAAAAAAAAGAGAGTATAAATCTGGATGGATCCCTCCAAATACAGTGGACTATACTCTCATTATCTTTCTCTCTGTCCTCCACTGCAAGCAATAAACTTTGGGGTTTTTAAAAATCAAGAGGGATTTGAAAGAGCCAGAATAGATCTTGAAAAGTCTTTGTGTGTAATAGTGGAGAACTAGATAGAGAATTGAAGAAAACTGAAGTTTCCAAGGAATCTAGAAGAAACCCAGTCTATTTCTAGAGATGCTAGCTGTGTTCAGCAGTATGTTAAACATTATGTTATCAATATATACTTATTTTGAGTTAAACATGTTATCTGAACCTGGGTAATAATGGCATCATGAACCAAGCATGGCTAAGCACCATTGGTTTAGCAAATATGGGGACCTTATCTTTGAGTTGGTAGACCCTGATCAGCCAGTTTTGAAGCCATAGTTAGCAAAGCAGATGTTTGGATCAGGTAAATCAAAGGAGACTTATCTGCTCAATGCAGGCTGACAAGAGGACATCGTGTTCTTGAGCTGACTCTAGAACACCCTTGAGCTCTTTTATTGGTAAATAGTTATGCATCCTGTATGTGAAAACAATTTTAGCTAACAAGAGAATCCTAAAGCAAGACTTACTTAGTCTCAGAATTAAGAGACAATCCTATTTGGATTACCCAAGCATGGAAAAAAGCAGATTCTTCAATATTTCTAGAATTTTGGCAGATGCAGGAACTTGCAGAAATAAGACTATAAAATAATCCCCAACTTCATAGCCCTTACTTAAAATCTTCCCTTCTGTTTGCCAAATAGCCACATGAACAAGTTCTTAGAAACAGGCATTTCTAAGGGAGCAACCTTCTACTCATTTGTGTAAAATATCCTTTTTAGATTTCCTAGCTCTTCAGGGGTATGGTAGTCTCATTAACCTTAGAATGCACTGAGTTCCAGTTGTTGCCACAGGGAAAGATGAAGAATTTGTTCTCAAGCTGATCAACCGACCCATTCTAGTTCTTCGTGGGCCTCATGGCTTTGTTTGTTACCATCGCAACTCCAACATGTTGGATGCCAACCGTTCCACCTACGATGTCTTCCACCTCAATTTCAGTGATGGTGCTTACCAGGTCAAAGGTAATTAGTTGGCTGCAAACTAGGTGGTTGGAAGAGAGAAGGAGCTGGGGAACACTGTGAATCAACCAATCAATCAATCAATCAATCAATCACATGCCATAAATAAAACACAGTGGGCCACTTCCTGCATGTGAGTGTAAACTAGTATACTCAAAAGTTGCTTAGTGTTTATGCTTTGAAGTCCCATATACAATCACATGCAAACATGTCCATTTTGTTGACTACAGTTCATCCCTACCCTGTATAATAATAGTTATTAAATGTTCTATGTGCCGGTGCTTCTGTAGGCAAAATAAAGGTAGTCCCCGACTTAAAACAATTTGTTTAGTGATTGTCTGAAGTTACAACAGCACTGAAAAAAAGTGATTTATGACCATTTTTCACACTTATGACCATTGCAGCATCCCCATGGCCATAGGACCAAAATTAAGACATTTGCAACTTACTTTTATTTCTCACAGTTGCCGTTGTCCAGGGTCATGTGATCCCCTTTTGCAACCTTCCAACAAGCAAAGTCAATGGGGAAGCCAGAGTCACTTAACAGCTACGTTAATAATGTAATAAGTGCAGTGATTCACTGAACTGTGGCAAGAACGGTTGTAAAAGGGGACAAGAGTGACTTAACAAATGTCTCACTTAGTTACAGGAATTTTGGGGCCAATTGTGGTTGTAAGTCAAGGTCCACCTGTATTATCATCCACAAGAAGGAAGTATTGTACAAGTAGAGAAATAGATTTTAAGAAAAAGGCCTAATGAAAACTGAACATGATCAACAGTCAAAGGCTACTGACCATAGGAAGAAGGAAAATTAAAACTGGAAGGGAAACAGCTCTAATGGGCAGTTTAAGAGCATCACGACATTTAAAAAAATTAACATAGAGCAGATCTTTACAATCCATCAGCTAATTTCACACAATAGATTAAACTGTGGAAAGTTATCCAAATCACAAGGGAGCCTCACATCTGACTTGCCATATGGAGCTATCTCTGGGCTATCATAGTTAGCTGCTGTGCTGCTGTTGGTAGACACGAAAGAGACTGAAAACTTTTCCCCCTTGTTCCAACTGTTCCATCATCCCCACCCTCCACTCCACGTGAGGAAAAGAAGATACTGGTTTGCAAAAGAACCCAAAACTGCACATGTTCATTTTTCTTTCTGGATGCTCATTGGGAAATAATTATGGTGATAGGAATCAACTCATCCTGTATTGGGGGGAAGATTGTGACCAAGTGAGAGTGTTTTGCATGCTGTATTTTGCAGTTACCACCTGGGGTGGGCAACTCCTTGTTGTCTTATCTCATTCCTCTACCTTGAGCAGCTATGGGCAGCTGTTCAATTGGAAGAGATTTAAACAGAGGACTGGCCTTGGCAAAGGATGCATATGCTAGTGTTTTAATTAGGGAGCCTGGGGCTTCATGCTATTTTAACATGGCTTTTATTTTCACTTCTCCTAACATGTTCTTGCATATGGTAGAACCATCTGCACTCTAGATTCTGTATTGTGAACTTGAGTGTGTTGGTTGTTGAATAAGAGAGCTGGACAAATGTTGTCTCTTTAGAGTCCCCCTCCCCACACTCTAAAAAACCCTCATAATCACCTCATCATCCTGACACCAGTGCTCATTTTCATATTTCAACCATCCCTTTGCAAAGTTTGAACATCCTGGTCAGTGGTGAAATGCACTTACTTTCGCTACTGGTTTGTATGTGCTTCCACGCAGGAGCGCCTCTTCTGTGCATGCACAGATAGTTAAAATACGGGGTGTAATGGCGTCCCGGTGGGTGGGCGGAGCCTCCCACCGCCAGCATTACTGTTTCGGCAAGCCGGATAGAACCGGGGGGGGATTTCACTATTGATCCTGTTTCGTTATGGCTTCTGACTTGCATGTGTTTTCCCTATAAGAAAAACCATCAGGGAGACATCCAAGCAAGAGTTTAGAATGAATAAGGCCAAGTGACTCCATTGTATGCGCCCTCCAATGACTTGTGCCTCTTTGGTGCTCCTAGGCCTCAATGACAGGTTCTGGTACGTGGCTAGCAATGGCACCGTGTGCAGCGATGGTGAGACGTCTGAGGACTTCTTCTTTGAGTTCTGCGAGTGCAGCCGGGTGGCCATTAAAGGGAAGAATGGCAAATACTTACGAGGAGACCCAGCTGGAAACCTGCAGGCTGATGCCGATACTCTAAACTGTGCAACATTCTGGGAGTACTGAGCCCCTCCCACAGGGCTTGAGATGCTCCAGGGCTCAGCCTGTTGCCCAAGCCTGGACACTGAGTGGCACGTGAGGGGAAGGTGAGTTCTGGCACCTGGACTCGAGGGGCCTTAAGCTTCCATACCCTGCAAGGAAAAAGATGGCTCAAGATAGAAGAACCTCTTCACCTAGGGGTATTTTTTTTTTTGGTCTTCCTTGCCTAAGTTTAGAAGTGACACACTAGTAAGGCTCTTAGGAGGAGGTTACTGTGCTGTGTCTGACTAAGTCACAGGGGTTGTATTTCCCTTCCAGTTTCCCTAGGGCATTCTTGTTTTTTTTCCTCTAGAGGTGTCATACCTTACAAGACATCTGATGTAGGCATGTCAACATTCCAGAAAATGTAGGTATGCAAAACAGAGGAGACACGACAGTTTCAGGATTCATTGCAGATGTGGAAAGTCAGCTCCTTTTAGCCAGATACAATAATTGAAGACACAGGTTAGGGGTGCTCCCAATTCCCAACACAATAAAGGCTTGTGTAGTTATCGGGCCCTTAAAAATCTGGTCTTTTAAAGCTAAGTAGCAATAGGCCAGGACATTCCTATATTCTCTGCTCTTGGCAGTTTCAGTCAAGGTCTGCAATATGTTTAATATACCCTGTATTTCCAGATTACTTTTGTTTCTAGGAGCAGCACTTTTGAATCAAGCCCTTCCCACATTTAATATCCTGAGTCAAGAGGTTGTAGCCCAAAGATGGAAGGAATTTGGTGGTGTGTGGCTGTTCCCTCAGCCCAAATATCACAGGGTGGTATTGAGAGGAAAAACAGAGAGAAAGAGAGAGAGAGCACACTATGTATACCCCTTTGAGCTGTTATAAAAAGTGGGCTTCAAATCTGATGAAATAAAGGCAATAAACGCATAAAATGTAATGTATCTTCTACTGTAGATGCCAAAGATATAGTTTAGAAGCTAACACACTCAGAAACGCCTGGCAGGAGGAGAATGAGGTGGTCCAGCTGTTGCAAGCTTTTTAAATAAAATAAAACCCTGGGGTAAGACAAGAAGGGGAGTAAATGGAGTTTTGGGCAAAATATCGACTAAGATTTAAAGGAAGAAAAATTAGTGATGGATGAGCTTTTTTTATATGAAGAATGGGGGCTGGGGCTGTGGAATTCTTTCCTGAGTTAGGATTAATTTTACAGCCAAGACTTGCTCTTCAGGAAATTTTCTCAATGCCCAGGGCTGTCCAGTTATTGAAGCAGCCTCTCTTTTACTCTGCCTCCATATCCGACATCCCTTCCGCAAATAACCTGAAAAGGAAGGATGCTGGTTCAATGGAGTTTCCTGTCCCAACAGCTGTCATGCAACACCATTGTCTATGCTATGGACACGGCTCCCCTAGTTTCTCCTGCTTGATGGAATAGGCCTGCTTCCACAGCACTGGAAAAAGCAAAGGCCTTTAGCAAAAGAACAGAGGCTGAGTGAGTTTTGGCTGGAACGTTTGTATTGTTTCACAATTCACAGCATTCTGCCAGATTTCTTTTTTTTTTTGCACCCTTTTCTCTATTTTTACTCTTAAAGTAATGCACAGCAATTGTAAAGCAACACTATTGCTAATGCGGTGCAGGCAAAAACAGAAATCTTCCTGTTGAAGCAGCCTTTCTACACTCCCTCCCCCCTCCACTGGAAATGGAGAGACTCGCATTATCCAAAGGCAACAAACAGGCAGGAGTGTGGATACTAAAGGAATATTTCAGATTTGCTTTTTAATTTTGTTGTCCAAAAGGTACTGTATGAGCGCATATTTGCATCTGAGAACAAGACTACTATTTACTTCTTCAACTTAGAGTCATTAAAAACTCATCAGCTCAAAACCAGAAAAATTAAACTGCAATAAAGATGAAGAAAATTACAGTGGTTTGTAGAAAGATGCAGACCCATAAAACAGAATAGTTAATTCAGTTGCATGTAGATTTGTACTCTATTTATATTATGGATGGAAGATGGGGGAGGGTGGATGCGGTTGAAGAGGCAGCCTATGGATTTAAATAAATAAATATAGGTAATGTTCACTTAACAACCCTAACTGGGGCCAGAAGCTCTGCCATTAAGTGAAGCAGTTGCTAAGTGGGAAGTCAGATGACCACGGCAGTGTTTTCTGGCTGGAAAGAGACAAGACCACACAGTTTTACAACTTCACCTGTTGCTTGCCTCCTACCCACCCTCCTGCCCTTTGGAATGCTCCAGTGCCTGCTTACTGTCTGGTACACATAGAAAGCAATGAGATTATGACACAGTTTGGGGCAAGAACACCATGCAAACAGTTTACAGTGCTCTCTTGAAATCTCTCTCCAATCTCTCCACTTTGTGAGGAGAATGGGGAGAAAAAGAACCAAGTGATTTTTGTAGGCAGTTTCTCCTTTGCCCGATCTTTTCCTGCTGCCAGCATTTTCTATTGCTTTCAGTATGTAGAAGAATGAACAGCTTACTGTCTTGAAATCTCTTCCTCTCCCATCTTGCTGCTCTGCAGGCAGGAGAAGGGTCAAATCACTTGTTTTCTTTCTCCTCTCTCCTCACAAGAGAAATTGGAGAGAAAGAGATTTCAAGAGAATAGTATAAGCAGTTTGCTTAGCACATTGGTGGCTCCTAGCTCCAGGCTGTCAGTATGATCACATTGCTTTCAATGTATGAAAGAACAAAACAGTTTATTCTCTTGCAATCCCTTCTTCTCCAATATCCCTGTTTTGCAAAGGGGAATAAAAGAAATAAAACACAGATCACTCAAAGGATAGCACATACTGCCTGTAATGGCAAAATTGTGACCGAGGGACACTATGAAGGTCTCAAATGGTCATAAATTAGTCAGGACATTATTTTTTCAACTGGTATCTTGTTATTTCCATGGTAACTTCCAACAGTCACAAAATAAGTGGGCAATAAGCAAGGACTATCTGTACAATTCCTGGGGGTTCCTTGTTTCGCTTTCTTACACACCTGATTTATAAGTGTACAGTGTAAAGCAACAGAAACTTCTTTGTAAACATTTAACCCAGTCTAGTCCATGCTTTGTGCTGGTATTATCAACCAGATCTTCTTCTAATGGACCTGAGAAGGAGTTCCTGAATACCTAGCCTGGGGTCGGCAACCTTAAACACTCAAAGAGCCATTTGGACCCGTTTCCCACAGAAAAGAAAACATTGAGAGCCACAAAACCTTTTTGACATCTAAAATGAAGATAACACTGCATATATCATTTTTTACCTTTATGCTATGTATTAAAAAAAAACTTATTTATCCATAGTTGGCCTACTATGGGGGGTCAAAAAGCTCAATAAATTGTGTGCCTTCAGGTGTCACACATTGGTGGTTGTGACACATATTTTGAGCAACAGGACTCTGACCCAACTAAACTATTCAGTTGGCACAGTTTACTCAGCGTATTTCATACACGGTGTTTTAAGAGCCACTCTTATCCCTTTAACTCAAGGCTGGATATACAGAGGGATGCAGCATTGCACACAAAAAGGGGCAGAAATCCTCTCCACTGTGCGGTGTCTCGGTGCCAGCATTTCATCTGGAGGGCAGCTGTGCTCCAGCGAGAGCTGCCATTTAAGTTTTCCACAGGGTCCCATAACAAGGCTCCATCATGGGGAATAAAATGGCCTCTCTCAAGTACCTGACAATAATTCAGGCAAGTAAGCAAAGCGGTCCCTGGAGCCAGGAAAAAAAACCACCTGCCTTAGAATGCAGCTGCCACTTTTGTGTGTGTGAGAGAGATAGAGAGGGAGCGAGGGAGAAAGAATGAATGTATGGAATAATTCGTTGTCCTTTAGCCTCTCCTTCAAAAGTCATATTGGGGCAATGCTTCTATTGGGCCAACGTGAAGGTCGCTAAGCCACGCAAGCTTTGGAAACCTTCCGAGCTTTCTGGGAAAAGGTTACAAACACTTGATCGGGGAAAGCGAGAGGGGGTGTGTGGAAACCTGGCCGATTTAGGGTTTAAGTTTAATGTAAGCCAGGCGGCCCGATTGGCTTCTCCAGCTTGAGGAATGTGGGCGGGGGCTGCAGACATTCAAATGATGGTCTACCAGGTGATCGAGTACAAGACGCGGAAGGAGAAGCGGAAATCCTTTGTGCTGCAAAAGAAGGCGACGGCGAGATCGCCTCCTCCTCCTCCTCCTCTTCCTCTCCCCCCCCACCACGCTGTCCACGGCCTTATAAAGGCAATTTTTTTTCCTGCCCTGAAGGGAAAGGAAACAGGGCAAGTTCGGACAGAGCCATATAAGGCAAACAGAGCGACAGACTTTAGACCCCAGATTCAGCCGCAGATGTTAGGAAACCGCACATGAGGAGGAATTATGCAGTTTCGAATCTCGCTTATCTCGAACCGTCTCACATCAAAGGCAAAAAGAACACAGTGTCCTTTAAAAAAAAAAATCCAGCCTTTTCCCCGAGCAAACAGACCGAGCGACACAGGCGTCCAATGTGCCCTCTGGCCGCCAAAGCCAAGTGAGGGTTTGAATGGGGCGCGGGGTGGTGGTGGGTGCAATCTGTGGGGTGGAAAGGCACGTTCGTCGCTTCATTCATAGAGAAGCAACTCCGTGGCTCCGGTCGCTAAGCGTCAAATCACGCAAGGTGACGGGTGGCCGCGTTCCTTGAACCAACGGCGAGCTGCTGCTTCATGCCTGCGCTGCGGAGAGGACCAGCGACTCCCACTGGGGACCGCGGCGCCGCCTGCCCCCGGCTACCTTCTCGCCCCCCCGTATCCGCCCTGGGAGCCGGTTGTTTGGGCAGCGGGGCGAGTCCCCAATCCAGAAAATGGCATCGCCGGCAGACGGGGACCTTTGCAGGAGTGTGGGATTGCGAGGCTGGTCTTCCGTCTGGGCGAGACCGGCTTCGTAAATCGCCGGCCTTGCTTCGAAAGGATGAATGGGCGCTGGTGCTCCCCCCGCCTGCGGGAGATGGGCAGTGAACGCCAGTTTAAGCTCGACGCGAATTTCAATGAAAGAAAGAAGAAAAGCAGCCAACTCGGGCGAAAGTTATGACTGCTGAGCTAATGCAGGGTTAGGCCTCTGCCCATTTTTTTTTTTTGTGCGTGGGAAAGCTTGAAAGACCCGCTTAATTAGAGAGGAAAAATCGTGTAGGGACTCAGATATATTTGGTTTAAACAACTTATTAAGCACAGCACGCTTTCATGTTATGAAACTCCCCCCCCCACTTGTTTCCACATAACAGTTGACATCTGTTAATTGCATTGGGAACAATACCAAAATGATGTATTGATGCACCCATAGTAGGCATTCATCAAAAAGCCAGGACACCTCTCTGCAGCAGCCAGCCATCTTGACATGAGCAAAATGTTTGATCTGTGCATTATTCACAACCAATGCGAGTGCAGTTGGGCGTTATCCAAGCTGCTGCAAAGCAAGTATGTAAGTAGATTCAGTCACTGTGTTGAGCCATACTATTTAAAGTCGGATGTAACTGTACTTTTGTAAACCATCCTTACTGGGGAAACATACATATATCCAAGTGGGAGTTACCTAGCTTTAGTGTTGCAGATTTCATCAATCTGGTCACTCTGGTTTGGAAATATAATTGTAAAACTGTCCTGTGAGCCCAGTCAAGTGAGCCTTAATCCAAAAATCTTGGTGAAATAAGTCATGTTTAATGCAACACGTGGACCCATCTGTATGTGTTTTGGGTTCCATAAGACACTTATGTGGCTTATGGAAAGACACTCCACCACATCAATATAAAAAAAACAACACCCTTCTTTTGTGTGTATGTTTTGAGCTTGAAGAGATTCTCATTTTTCAGGGAGCAGACATAATGTGTTTTGTTAGTCTGCATAGGAAAAAGATAGCAGAAGAAAGAAATGCATCTGTGCCACAGGGGAAATAACAGCTCTACCACACTGCTAGTTTTTCAGACACACAAAAGCAAGCGCTCAGCGTATTGCATTTGGACAGAAGGCGGCTTCAAAATTGCTGAGAGATCTTGGGCAAGGAGCAGCAGGTGAGCTTTTAAACTCCTGCTGATCCCAGTGGATTTGCTGCTTGTGTGATGTTGGAGAGAGAGCTCACTAGAATGAGGAAAAGACAAGTAAATGGTTTGGGTAGCTGTGATGTTGCTATATCTGAGGCAAGAGAACCGTGTCGAAAGAAGCTCTGCCATAAAGTCACCAGATCCTGGGATTATCAACATGAGACATATTCCCAAGAATTAAACAAGAATATACTGTGGGTCTTGTGGCCCACTTGGCTAAGGACCTCTCAGTTTAGAGCCAAAATGGCATATCTGGCTTCAGCTTCCATGGACCTTAGAGAAATCCCCTCCAAGCAACCCAGAGTTAATGGCATATTGACCTCTGCTGACGGCAAGAGGGTAGTGCAACTATATTCCTAATGCAGAAGGACCAGCCCAGCGATTTGCAGAGGAATTGTACACAATTATTCATAATGAGAAAACACAAGTGCGTCTGCTCTACAAATTTATCGCCCTAAAGGTATGTGTATAGTGGGGGGTGGGGGGGTATGGGATAAATCAGAGCTCAGTTTGGCTGAGGAAAGTGTGGCTGACACTCTTGATGATAAACAAACAGGATACTTTCTAGGAAAGGAAATGAGGTAGGAGTCATGTATTCTGACCGGGATCCTGAGATTATATTTTGAGTGCCAGGATGAATTCTGTGATAGAGTCTGGAGACTTGATTAGTCTGGGCTTGATTTCCTTTCTTTGAGTAGAACAATTCCAGCCAGGCCCTGGGAGTAGCCGCCTCCTCCTCACAGTGACTAGGAACTTCGTTTCTCCTTAGGTTCTCCAGCTTCCATACCCACTAGCTACACTTTCTCCAAGCAGATATGGTCTGTAAGGCCAATTCCTGCTACTCATGGAGCTGGTGTGTGTGTGTGTGTACTCCCTCTATACGTGTTCAGCACTGAATGGTTGTTGGCCAGCATCCAATTAGGCTAGCACTGCAGGGAGGCTGAGACCCAGACCTGTCAATTCTTCCACTCAGGACTTGCTGAGCAGGAGGCGAGGACACTGGAGCAGGGAATCGCAGTCCACACAAGCATTGTCAGTAACCAAAACCTGAATTCTTCCAAAGAAGGGTGCTGGGACTGTTCACTATTTGGTTCCCACTCAGACACAGCAGAGCTGCCTGCTCCCTCCCCCCGCCACACAAAATCCTTGCAAGTGTCACTGGTGGAGCACTCCATGATTACAGGGGTTCAGGTGAAGGAGGAGCAGGAGCATCCCCCTGAATTCCAATATATTAAGAGAAATTAGAAAAGGAGGGATGGGGGAAGGAGCGGCATATCTCCTCCTTCCGCTCAATACCTATTCCCAAGCCTTGAGCAGCAAAGGTTCGCTTAACCTTCATTTTGGAAGGTTAATTACATAGATGCGTGTGAGTGTATTTATGGAGCCTGACACGGCTAGGTAAGCAGGGGAAAACTGCAGCTTCTGAAAAGAAAAGAAAAAAAAGAGGGCTCCCTCAAGGAAGCTTCAGCTGCTGCTGCTTGGACAGCCCGGCCCTTGCCTCTATCGGGGAAAGGTCAGGCGAGGGGCATCCTGAGATTCAAGAAACAGGGCTTTGGACAGCCTCCCAAACACAAAGCAGGCATTTCCCCTGTGGGTGGTAGCAGCTCTCTCTCCCCCTCCCCCATTTTAAAATTTTCAGGCTGACCTGGTAACTACAAGGGAAAGGGCCGCATGGGGATGGGAGGGGAGGGCAGCCCCATCTGCCTCGAAAGGGCTCCGGGATTCAAGGTGAGGATTTTCACCGAGGGCAGAGGGCAGCCATGACATCAATTATTCCAGATTGGACAAGAGGAAAGTGCATGGCAGCCTTCACCCCTGAGCGATGGTGTGTTTCCTAATGGCCTTTAGTGCCAGCCGGTGAGTGCTGGTGGTGTGGCTTTTCAATTATTCATCAGGAGGAGGCAGCTTTTAAAACAGATGCTGCATTAGCTCAGCAGGGAGGCAGCAGGCAAAGCCCCCAAGCTGCCAGGGGAGGGGAGGGGAAGGGAAAGGAAGACTGGACTTCCCAGCAAGGGAGGGCTATCCCAGGAGCTAACAGCTTGACAAACGCTGGATATTTTCCCATCAATACAAGCCCCTTGAGAAGCAAAGAAGGGTTAGCACACACATATACACGAGTCTGCAGGAGTCTCTGCCTTGGAAATTGACAAGCAAGTCGTTTATAGAAAGGAAACATATTGGAAAAAGGAGCAAAATGTCCCATTAGAAAAAGGGATGCCGTACTAAGAGCACCCCCTGAGTTACCTAGGTATGTGACAGCCTGTTTTTCCACAGTGTTTTCTGAAAAAATGTGACACAGCTAGAAGCATAGCCCTTTGGTGGTGGTGATGATGGCGGCTGCTGCTGCTGCTGCTCGGAATGAACCAAAAGGCGTTGCATTTCCAGCAAAATCTCCCCCTCCCTTCCCCACCGACAACTCACCAGACTTGCCTGCCACAGCAACCTTAAGTGCCACCAAAAGCGAGAAAAGCTAAACTAACGACATCGAGGGTAATCCACAACACACCACCCTCAGCCACGAGAGCGTCTTGCTAGCCATCCAAATTACATACATGCACCTGGGCATCTCTGCACGCACGTGCACACAAGGACCCGGACCACCTGCCTGCGTGTGAAGAGCGTCACAATGCAACCAGGCGCCCGTCCAGGGTGGGCATAAAATACGGAGCCTAGGGAGGGTGGGCGGGGGAGCTAGTTGTGTTCAAAGGGAAGAGGATTGGGGATTGCAGGAGAAAGCTTGGCCCCTGATCCTTCAGTCTCCAGAGGAGCCGGGGTGTTCCTGTTGGGATCCTCCACCCCTTCTCTGCCACGCCCCTGCTTCAGCCTCCTGTCCAGAAAGTGCACAGCCTGCTGCTCCCTTCATCCACCAGCTCTGGGCAGAGGCGGCAGTGGGATCCTCCGAGGGGTGTCGCTGCTTGACACTCACAGGACCACAAGGCTGGGGTTGCGCAGCTGCTGGTAAACCTGAAGAAGCTTCTCCACTGTTGCATCCGAATCATTCCCCAGACACAAGTTATCCCGGAGGGACTGGGCTTCCTTTAACAGCATCTAGCAGAACAGAATAACAGAATTGGAAGGGACCTTGGAGATCTTCAAGTCCAACCCCCTGTTCAGGCAGGAATCCCATAATCCAAGGTCATCAAGAGCAGTGGGGAAAAGTTCCTGATGAAATGGATGGAATAAATCAGGGAAAAAAGTCTTTTACGTTTTGATAAAATGGAAGGCTTTGGGCATTTCTGAAAGCACTGGGGAGAACTCAGGTGCAACGTGGACTTCAAAACGAGCAATCTCTGAAAGGCTAGATCCTACATTTGACCTCTTTCGATCTATTCCATGCCAAAAAGATTGTTGTGTAGAATTATCATTTCTTGTGAACAGATCAGAACAATAGAGCTGGAAGGGACCTTGGAGGTCTTCTAGTCCTACCCCCTGCTCAAGCAGGAGACCCTATACCATTTCAGACAAATGGTTGTCCAATTTCTTCTTTAACCCCCCTGCCCCAGTGTTGGAGCACTTACAACTTCTGCAGGCAAGTTGTTCCACTGTTTAATTGTTCTAATTGTCAGGAAATTTCTCCTTAGTTCTAGGTTGCTTCTCTCCTTGATTAGACCAGTGACTGATCAACAAGCTTCCCCAAAATGGCTGCCTTTGCTGGCAGGCTCATGCCCCATTAGAGCAGAGGTCTCCAACCTTGGCAACTTTAAGACTTGTGGACTTCAACTCCCAGAATTCTGGGAGTTGAAGTCCACAAGTCTTAAAGTTGCTAAGGTTGAGACCCCTGCACTAGAGAACATGGCTTTTCTAAGCCCTCCTTCCCCAAACAGCCAATTTCTAAAATGCACTTAATTTGGGGCTGCCCTTCGAAGACACCTCGGAACGCAGCTCCTATTTTTCAGGCATTCTATTAGTTACCTATAAAGCTGCTTATAACATTGTTCTATGCTCAGCAGGGAGTGTGGTCTCCAGGATGTTCCTGCTTGTCCTGTCAAGTCATCTAATGAGGGCTTGTTCAAAATCTGGCAGCCCCATCACAGGTCTTTTGTGATGTATCCTACTCATTCTGCAACATGTTGCCTCGGAAGACAGAAATGCCCCATTTGGTGCTAACATTTTGCAAGGCTTTGAAAATAATTTCATACAGGTGGGCTTTCAAAACTTAATGGTGATGGGTCTGCCACTTTTTCTTTTTTGGGGGGTGTGATATTGTGTTTTTTGTTTTGCAGGGCAAGTTGATTGTTGTGCCTCGCTCGCCCCCCTCGCCGCAGCCGGGCCCTTCTCATCTCCTGCCAGACACTGATAGTACAGGAGAATGTCCTGGCATGCCTCCAGCCCCCAGGCCTGGCACCATGCCCGGAGAAACTGAGCAAACAAACCTCCCTCCGATAGCATGTGCCTGAAGCCAGCCACGAGCTGGGATTACTGGCAGCTGGGGACGAAATGATGCAGTGGACAGATCCTCGCTTCTGGAGAATGGAGAGGCAACGTCAGCAAAAGGAAGGGAGGGGCAGGCCTGGATAAGTGCTGAGTCATGGAGCCACACCCCATTGCCTATATAAAGGATCTGCTTTCTGGCATTCTCTGAGTCAGGCAAAGTCTAATCTGGATTGCTGAAGTCACATCTTGGATTCCTGCCTGCCCTGAGGACTCTGATAGGACTTTGGCAGAGCTGCAGAGGCACGCTTGATACGGACTTCCCCGACCTGGCCGTCAGAAAAGGAGTGGGACACGACATTGATACTGTTTTTTTGTATTTTTTACTTTTACGTTTTTATACACTACCTAGAATCTGGTGATACAGACTGATGCACCATACAGATGGTCTTTACTTTAACGACTGCCCCATTTAGTGACCATTTAAAATTACGATGGTGCCTAAAAAGTAACTTTATGATTGGTCCTTGTTCATACAACCATCAAAGCATCTTGTGATGGGATCGCCATTCGTGTGCTTCACAGCTGGCTTCTAACAAGCAGAGTCAATAGAGAAGCCAGAAATAAAAAGAAAAAAAAACGTGGGCACGTGATGTCTTGCTTAATGACCGCAGTGGTTAGTGATGGAGTTGCTGGTTGCAACTGTGCTAGTTAAGCAAGGTTATACCTATTCAATTCAAAAGAAGGATTTCCCATTAAATCTTTCTCCCTGCACAAGATTGTGTGGTTCTGCAGCTCTTCTGTGTTTCAGGATTGGCAGAATTTGTAATGGTCAGGGCTTCTGGCTTTCATACAGGAAGATCCAAAGCACTTTCCTTTCTATTTTTTTTTCTAGAGCTGGGCTGAAAGAATCCCTTCCAAACAGAAAGCAAAAAAACCCAAAAACCCTCCCCAGCTGGACAAATTAGGAGAGTCCAGAGTTTTGGCAGACCATCAAAGATGTCTCGGTGGGGGAACCCTTGGCAGCTGTGCTGGTGAGGTTTTAAATTATCCCTCTCTTCAGTTTATACTAGGGGGAAGGTGCTATTTACTGGATTTTTCTCCCTCTCCCTCCAGCTTTTCTGGATGAGTATTAATTGGTTTGCAGTAAAAAGCTAAGAATATCTTTCGAGCTGAGAACATCGATTCTAAAATCGGCTGCTAGAATTTAATGGCCTGGACAGAAATTAACTCCGTGGCTACTCGTAGACCACAGATGGCTCAGAATGAATGTGTTATTTGCATAATTAATCTGTGAAATCTATTGCAAGAAGTGGTGAGGCTCACTAGCTGGCGGTCTGTAATGTGAGAGGGTAAATTGATCGAGGACAGATCTAAGGCTATTAGATCCAAAGAGTAGATATTGGGGAAAGCAGGGCTCAAAACTATCAACTGCAGAGGAATTTTAATCCGATCAGTCGTCTTTCAGCCCAATCGACTTCGATTGGTCTGAAAGTTGTGAGGACAAAATATAGGTAGTCCGCAACTTATCATTTATTTAGTGACCGTTCGAAGTTACGGCAGCAGTGGAAAAAGTGATTTATGAAACCGGCCCTCAAAAATTCAGGCACCTCACAACCAACAAGTATTTACAATGGCTGGAGCGTCCCAGGGCCACGTGACCTTCACTATTTCAACCTTTGCAATCTTCCTTCTGACAAGCAAAGTTGATGCGGGGAAAAAGGTTTGCTTAATGACCACGTGATTCACTTAATGACCACAGCAAAAAGCTTGTAAAATGGGGTGTGACTCATGTAATGACCTCCTCGCTTAGTGATGGGAGTCCCAGCCTGAATCGTCTCATGCCTGTGAGCCAGGGATGAAATTCTCCCGGTTCAGACCAGATCGGCCGATCCTGTAGCAATGGTGGCGGGTGGCTTGGAGAACCAGTAGCAAAAATGCCACCACCCCCCGCCCATGCCCACCCAATTGCCCGGTCGCCTGCTTGCCGCTTCTTTCCGGTTTGCTCGCTTTTCCCGCTCGAATGGTAGGAATAGGTTGTAAAAAATGCTTTTAACAGGTTAAAAAAAAAAGGCTCTGACGATCACAGCTGAGCCGCACGATCGCCAGAGCCTTTTTTTTTACTTTTAAAAGCATTTTCTTACAACCTATTCGGCCAAATAGGTTGTAAAAAAATGCTTTTAAAAGTAAAAAAAAAAAGATTGCATGCCACAGCTGACTTACCTCATGCCTCCTTTTGGTGTGCACTGCGTGCGCAGTTCACATTTGGTGCGTGGTGCGCAGTATGCATGCGCAGCCCGTGAACCGGTAGTAAACCGGTTCAGATTTCACCACTGCTGTGAGCATACCAGAGGCATCTTATTGGCTGCTGTGGGAAACATAGTACTGGATTAAAATGCACCTTGTCCTGAGGGAGAAGAGCTATTCGGATGCTCTACATAAACCCAGGGTGGGCAGTGTGTATTTCCACGATTTGGGGACAGGGAGAAAAGTGACAAGACAAAACTCAACCCTCAAGTGAATTCTTCAGTTGCATAAAAGGTTCCATTGTGAAATCGTGGGTCATGCTTTATAGGAATGTCTGTTTTTAGCTCTGGGCTAAGGCAGGGAAGGAAAGAATGGTATCACTAATCAAATTATGGAACACATAAACAGAATGAACACAACTGATTCAAGACTGGGTGAGGCAGTCAACAACTATGGAAGAAGCTGTAAATTCATTCCCTCATTGGCTCTGTCAAGCCAGATTCTGAAACTTAAGATGTTCAGCCTCTCCAATTTTAATAGAGTGGCTAAAAACAAATGTGGCCGTCCTTGCTTATTGACCATTCATTTAGCAACCATTCAAAGATGGATTTGAACAAATGAAGAAATGGTAGTTACAACCAGTCTTTGTATTTATAGCTGTCATAGGTCCCCGCCACCCACAGTCACATAAACAAAATTCAGATATTTGGCAGCCTGCCTGCATTTACAACAGCAGTGTGCACTTCAACTCTCCCCAACTCCTATTTCCTCCCCCCCACATCTCTGTCCTTTTGGCTGCCCTGCACTCTGCCATTGCCACCTATCCCTGCTGCCCTTCCCTCTGATCTTCTTCCTCCAGTGCCAAAAGAACAGAGATGGAGGAAAGATAGATGATAGATAGATAGATAGATGATAGATAGATAGATAGATAGATAAATAGATAGATAAATAGATAGATAGATAGATAGATAGATAGATAGATAGATAAATAGATAGATAAATAGATAGATAGAAAGATAGCTGGATGGCTGGATAGATAGATAGAAGGATGGATGGATGGATGGATGGATGGATAGATAGATAGATAGATAGATAGATAGATAGATAGATAGATAGATAGATAGATAGATAGATAGATTGATTGATTGATTCCCTGAAAATAAGACCGGGTCTTATATTATTTTTTGCTCCAAAAGACGCATTAGGTCTTATTTTCTGGTTAGGTCTCATTTTCAGAGAAATACGTTACTAAATGTGTCCATCCAGTTGAGGATCTTAACTGGAGCTTATCTTGGGGGGTAGGGCTTATATTATGAGCATCCTGAAAAATCGTGCTAGGGCTTATTTTCTGCTTGTGTCTTATTTTCTGGGAAACATAAATAGATGGGGGAACTGAAATGGAGGTGAGCCAGCAGGGCAGGAAAATTTTGAGGTCCCCTCCTAATGACTGCACAGTCCTTGCCTAACAACCAGGACTACTGGAACTGCCTTCACTAAGCAGTGTGGTTGTAAGATGTTTCACCCAACACTTTGCTTAGGGACAGAAACTTCAGTCCCGTTAAGAGTTGTTAAGCAAGGACGACCTGTACTATGAAATCACGGAGTTCAGCAAATGGCAGGTGGTTGAAGTTCTCCCACAGCCAGCTTGAACAAAGTCTGCAATGCACATTTGCTTCCTCCAGTGTCTTGAGTCTGGGTAGCTGCTTACCTCGTGGTTGGCTTGGATCTGTTGGAGATACTGCACTCTGATATCTGGGGGAGAAGAATCCTGGGCAGCTTGTTCCAAAATCAGAGCCTGTGTTAATCAGATCAAAACAAACAGGACTGCTTAAACCCCTCCTGTTTGAAGCAATGGTTTCTTCCATATGGTCCCATCCAGGGTCTATACTCTGCAGACAAGGGCCTTGTTTGTGTGCTAGCCCCAAAGGAAGCCTGCCTACAATTAAATAGGGAAAGCATCTACAGTCCTTGGTGGCGTTGTCAACACTCTGGAATTTCCTTCCCAAATCGGTCCAGCTGGCTTCTTCTTTGTCATGCTTTGAGAAAAAAATTGAAACATAGCCTTCTTTCCTATCTTTCCTTTCCTATTTGCCATGCTTCATTATTGACACCATTTATCTTTATGTATAATTAAAACATTTTTACTCCACTTTTCTTGATTGCAGAAAATATTAAATATTAATATTTATTATTTATTTATTATGTATTAATATTAAAGATTAAAGAAAATATGACTTCAATAACAGTTGCTAATGCTTGGAATAAACTACCTGACTCTGTGGTCTCTTCCCAAAATCCTCAAAGCTTTAACCAAAGACTATCTACTATTGACCTCAACCCATTCCTAAAGGGTCTGTAAGGGGCGTGCATAAGAGCATAAGCGTGCCTACCGTTCCTGTCCTATTGTTTCTTTTCGTTATATCCAATTAATATAGTTATTACATACTCATACTTATATATATGCTTATATATTGTATAGTAATTTCATGCTTATGCTTATATATACTGTGTGACAAAATAAATAAATAAAATAAATAAACTTTTTGATATTGTAATTCTATAATGCTATTGGTCCTAATTGTTATTTATTCATTGTTACTACTCATTGATGAATGAGCCGAGTATGTAAATGAGTGAAATCAAGAAAATAAATGCCAGGGCAAGGTGAAAAATCCGACTACTAGGTCTTCAAATCTGACCTCTTGTGCTTTTTGAATGTGAAGTGGTGATGGCCTAACAAACTCCTAAAGGATTAGGCTCAGCATTTCTGGGTTTCCTGTTCTCCCTCTCTTTAGGACATGCTGTCATTCCCACCTCTCATTCATGAAACCTTAAGGCAGGGGTGAAATGCTCCCAGTTCGGACCGTATTGGCCAATCTGGTAGCCAGGGTGGTGGGTGGTTCGGAGAATTGGTAGCAAAAATCCCTGGGGCCCCCACCCATGCCCACCCAATGCCCGGTCACCTGCTTTCCTGCTTGCTGCTTCTTTTAAAAAAATGCTTTTAAAGGTTAAAAAAAAAAGGCTCTGACGATCAGGCAGCTCAGCTGGGATCGTCAGAACCTTTTTTTTTTAATCTTTTAAAAGCATTTTTTACAACCTATTCAGCCGAATAGGTTGTAAAAAATGCTTTTAAAAGTAAAAAAAAAAGATTGTGTGCCACAGCTGATCACCCTCCCCGCACGCTGTTCTACTTACCCCATGCCTCCTTTTGGCATGCACTGTGTGCGTGTACCTTGCATTTGGTGCATGGTACGCACTGTGCATGCACCTGCAGCGAGCATGTGCAACCAGCAAACTGGTCGTAAACCGGTTCAGATTTCACCACTGCCTTAAGGACACCCAAATGACATGTCAAAGTTTATGTTTTCTTTATCATCCCCAAAACACCAGATTTGTAGCAGTTCTTTCACAGGGGTAAGAACCCATAACACACTCCCAGCAGTATAGAGGCCTACATTAAAAAAAAAAAAAACACACACACACACCTACTTCTGTTCCCTTGGTAACTTACACGATTTTAAAAATGTATTATTTTTTTATGGTGCCATCTCCTTTGCAAGGTAGCTGGGGGTGGATGATAAGAGAAAACCCTCAAAAGCCTTTGTTTCTTAACATGAGGACCAGTGGTAGGATTCAGCCAGTTCTGTCTGGATCGTGCGAACCGGTAGCGGGGACTGCGGGAGGCTCCGCCCACACACCCGGATGTAATGCACGACTACTGCGTATGCGCAGAAGGCCGTGCACATGCGTAGAGGTGGCGCGTGTGCTCACATTTGCGAACCGGTATGGGAAGTGAATCCCACTTCTGATGAGGACTATGGAACATTCATTCCCTTTCTTAAGAGAGAGGAAGCCTAGGTGGCCTCAAGACTATTTCACAAATCAGCCCAGATTTTAGGGCAGGGCAACAGAAAAAATACCATACAGCCCCACCTCCTGCTGGATTGCAACCTAAACCCCTATCTTGTTTGTGCAACCAAAGTTTTCGGGATATAATAGGCAAACATCCTGCCTTCTTTCACTCTGCCACAGCACATACCTGAATGCGCCGAACCACAGCATGATGCAGTTGACACATGTTCACCAGTGGAGAGCCCTGGATGACAATCTCCACAGCTTGGATAGGACCTGCTGGGCTCAGGTCACTGACAGTCACCTGGGAGGAAAACAAGAATGTCACTGCCACCAGTTTCACCGAGCAGCAAAACTGAGAGTAAGGAAGTGTCAATCATTTTTTTAAAAAATGGCTTTCATTTGACAGGGGAAAATAATCACTGTTCCACACCACTGACGCTCAAAGAGGAAAAAGAGAGAGGAAGAGAGGAGGGTTCCACCTGATGTAAGAGCACGGAAGGCCAAACAGCATTTCAAGCATGTAACTATTATATGCATTTTTTCCCCTCTTTCTTCCATGTTCTGAGCTATTTTGTCTGGAAGCACAATATCCCTTTCCAAATATATTTATTTATATGATTTATGCCCCCAATTTAAGCTAAGGTAGCATGCTTGGAGAACCTGTCACTGGAATGAAAGGACAGTCAACTGACTCCTCCCAAAGTGGTTTTTCCAGTTCACTGAAAGGGTTACATTGCGTTGACGCTCGTAGCATGCAGTTTGACCTGTAGCAAAAATTAGAATGAAAATTTTAAACAGGCAGCAGCCCCCGACTCAGTTCATTTCGGGAACGTTGGACGTTACAATGGCACTGAAAAAACTGACTTCTGACCATTTTTCACACTTGCAACCACTGCAGCATCTCCATGGTCACATGATCAAAGTTCTGGATGCTTGGCAACTACCTCGTATTTATGATGGTTTCAGTGTCTTGGGGTCATGATATCACTTTTTGTGGCCTTCTGACGAGCAAAAGTCAATGGGGAAGCCAGATTCCCTTAACAACCACGTTACTAACTTAACTGCAGTGATCCGCTTAACAATTATGACAAAAAAGGTTGTAAAATTGGGCAAAATTCACTTAACAACTGTCTTGCTTAGCAATGGAAATTTTGAGCTCAATTGTAGTTGTAAGTCGAGGACTACCTGTATTGCAGGCTAACTCTACCCACTGCCAGGAGTTCGATCCTGATCAGCTCAAGGTTGACTCAGCCTTCCATCCTGCTGAGGTCGGTAAAGTGAGGACCCAGATTGTTGGGGGGGACAATATGCTTTTACATTGTAGACTGCCCAAGAGTGCTATTTGTCCAGAATGATATAGTGTTTCCTGCAGGGGATTGGACTAAAACAGGAGTCCCCAACCTCTGATCCGTGGCCCAGTACTGTGCAAGTGGTGAACGGGCAAGTGTGTGTGCCAAGCGACATTCATGCAAGTGCCAGGTGAATGCATGCACAAAGGTGCCATTGTGCAAGTGATAGGCATGCATGCACGCGTGTGAAACTATTCCCCTCTCCACACACACCCCCAGCTGTTGCCACTGTTGCCACCACTAGTCCACAGAACCAGAAAGGCTGGGGACCACTGCATTAGGCCTCCAAGATCCCTTCCAAACTGTTTTTCTATGCTCCTTGTAGCAAGACAAGAGCACATGTGGCCCATGAAAGGGGACAAGCAAGAAGCAGAGAGCATTTGTAATCACTCAGGATTACTAAATGGATCTTTACAAACTGCATCATGTCTAGGGGCATCATGCTGATCTCCACACACTGAGCAAAATGCAGTTCTGCATCAGGAAGGTGCTCCCCTCCTGCCGCTTCTCTCTAATGCCGGCTCAAGTTCCTAATTCGTATTTGTTTACCAAAATGTAAAATACATGTATGTATTTTGTCATGTTTATGTAGTGTATATTGGAGGTGGAGACCCTGTGAGAGCTGTATGCAACGAAATTTCATTTTAATGTATGCCGATTAGTGTACATTCAAAGTGACAACAAAGTTATTCTAAGTCTAACAAAATGAAAGTAGTGGAAAAATAGGGGAGAAAAAAGTGTAGGGAAAAAGGGGAAAAAAGAAAGAAAACATTGACCTCGGTCTCTTTCTTTAGCGCAGTAGAATAAGATAATAACAAACAGCCTCAACTTTTTACTTTTACATAAAATCTATATACAAGCCGTTTCTATGACAACAAATCTATCTAACCAGCATAACCAAAGTCAAAGTTTCACGGCCCAATTACAATTCCTGCCTTGCCTCTCGGATGTTCAGCTGCACTTTGCCTCCATCTGGGGCCAACCCTTGCATGACTGCCACCTCCTGGCTCCGAAGGGCATCCGCTTCAGCATTTTCAGCCAGCAGCCATCGCAGCACAATACAGCACAAGGACACTTCTGGCCAAAGATAACAAAAGAAGGAAGAAGGACAATCTTTATTACCTGAAAAGCATGAGGGTACCTGGGGATACCCAACTGACATCCCCCGATTCTCCTACTGGCTTTCCAAACATACAGAGTCTGTAAGTCCAAAGGTGCTTTTTTCAAAAGGCATATTCCTTGCATTCAAAGAATTAGAACACTTTCTGAGAGTCGCTGAGGTCACTTGGAGGTTTATCTGTGCCCTCAGGGTCACCTGAATAGTGCAAAGGGGTGTTCCGCCCTCAGAAAGAGTGCTATTGGCCAGATGACTGCAAGGAATAGAAATCCTTCCATTTTCCACCATTCAATCAGAACTGAAGAAGCTTCTTGGATGAGAAGTGAAACGTCTTCAAGGAAAAACAAAGTCCAGTTATCTTTTGAAAAAAGCACCTTTGGGACAACAATGACCTGGGGGGTCTGAGGGACTCTGGGAGTTGAAGTCCACAAATCTTAAAGGGACCAAGGTTGGAGACCCCTGACCTGGATGACTAAGAATCTCCAAAGACATACGTCTAGGACATATGTAATATCATAATAAAGATGTTAAACTGAACTGATTGTCTTATAGCCTTTTGAGTGTAAGGACCCACCTTTATGAATTTGAGATCGTGATGGTATGAATAAAAGAATCCCAATGGACATTTAGAGAAAGATACACAATAATTTTATGCTTTCTGTTTTAATTGTAGCCTCCCCCCAAGTTGTCTATGAGTGAGATGGGCAGGCTCCAATTTTTTAATATATATTTAAACACAGAACTAAACGCCTATGCTTCCAATAGGTATTAGATCTCTGTTCCAGTGAGATGGATGGAGGAAATACCTACAATCCCTGTCTATCACTGCTTGCAATTCTGGCAAAATATTCCAGATCTCGCTGTCTTCCTCCCTGCAACACTACTTTGTTGAGAACCATTATGCAAATGTATACCAAACATCATATGACTATAAAATTTTAAGTATCCTTAGAAAACATTTTATTGCTTATCTTGGCAAAGTATCCACTCTAGTCTGGGCTGAAATTAATTCTCAGGATTAGCCGGAAATGAGGATTTGCTCATGAACATGGCACACTACTTGCATTATTTTTAATTGCCAAGAGGAAAGTTATCCAGCTTCTATCACTGGATTTGGCTGCAACACTTTCCCCTGCTAACTAAAAGGATCTGGGAGTCATTTACAGGCTTTTTGATGGTGGAAAACTCATTAAAACACAAAGGTGGTCTATTGCTGGCTTCCAGTCTATTAGTTTGACATTCTCTGATTCTGGAAGAGATTATGTAAGGCAGCGTTGGGAAACCTGGACCTTGCAGATGCTACAGGACTGCAATTCCCAGCATCCCTCATCACTGCCATGCTGGCTGATTATGTAGCAACATCTGCAGAGCCACGGAGCTCCAACTCTTCTTTTAGAATTCTGCTGTGTGTGTGTGTGTGTGTGAAAGACAAAACAAAATTACAGGAAGTTCTGTCTTCATATAACTCGGCCAAGAACATTATTAACTGGTCCACTGACGAGCGAGACGTCCCAAGTCTCTCACAACAGCTGCCTTGCAAATAATAGACACTATTCTTTTCAGGGCAAACAGTCAATGCAGGTGGGCCTTGGAGGTGCTAAACCTAATGAAAGGCAAGGAGAGGACAAAAGACAGGAAGTTTAAAAGTATTCACAGGTAACACGCACCTTCACAGAAGTCCTTCAAGGATGTTCTCAGCAGTTCAGAGGATACCTTGATTGAAGCTACAGTTGGAGCCAAGTAATTTTCATCGATGATACTCAGTCCCTTTGGGACAAGCTCATCATTCTCTTCCATGCTCTTGAGAGATAACTTCAAGAAGTTTTCAACTGGATCCCCAGGGACAGAAATGGCCATAGCAGGTGGGCTAGCTTCAGACACTCCCTTGTTATCATCCAGGCGAAGGCACTGCAGGAGGTCAATGATGTCTTCCCTCAAGGGCAGGCAGATACCTTCTCTGTCCAGAGCAAGGCCAGGGGAATCGTCTGAAAAGAGGTCATCCAGAAGCTCAGTGGATTCAGAAACGGTGCCTAAGATCTCCTGCAAGCTGTAGTAGAGGGAGCAGGAGACAGTGAAAGGCAGATTCAGTTTGGAGCCTTCAGCGGGGCTGACTGGAAGGGTCACCTCCGTCTTGTTCCCTGGAAGAAGCTGATCTATAGGGAAGGTATAGGTGGTGGCAGAATCTGAAGTGGTTTCCTCAAAGTCACAGGAGTTGGCGAAAAGCTGGACGCAGAAGGTCCAGCCCCGCTCCAGGCTGCATTCGCTTGAGTTTTCTAAGATGCAGGAGATTGTCAAGGTGTCCTGAACCAGCATATGGCTCCAATGAGCAGCGATAGTGCAAGTGATGGGCTTCGGACCATTCTGGCTTGAAAGCAAAGCTGCACTCACATTCATCACTTGGTTCAGGCATGTCAAAGCTTGATTTTTTTGGTCCACAGCTTTTTTAAGGGAGGACACTCTGCAGGTATCAAAAGAGAAAGAAACACTGAATAATACTGATGGTAAAAACTGCCTAAGAAATTCATATGCGAAAGACAGCTATGCAATGGAAAACCTATTTGTCAGAAGATAATGGAAACTGCTGGCCCTTTGCGTGGCTTTGTTTGAAGGCTCAACCAAGTGACCATTAAGTAAGCTATGTTGGCACTTGACTCACTTCTATCCCTCGCTGAAGCCTGCAGGTGTTCTGACCTAGGCTTCCTGAGAAAGTATACAGCACAATCTTAGTTCCCGCAAACCTCTTTAATTCTTATGGCTGTGAATTATTGTCATTCCCAGTCTGAAAGGCTTCTCAAACAGTCTTTCAGGGGAGTGTTTACAAACACCAACCTTATCTCCTCTGGAATGCTGCCAGAGAACTAACTGACACATGCAGAGCAAGGCCAAACTTAGCACAGAGTCAAACACAACTTTTCCAAAGCTTTTACCAACCAGATGAACTAACTGCTTCCTGCAAAAGCTCACGTCCCGTTCGCTTCTCTTTTATATCTTATGGGAGGGACCAATCATCTCCAAGCCTTACTCCCAAGTCGACCCAGTTTTCTTAATTGTTCCTGTCTTCTGGCAGCTCTGAGCATGCGCACACTGGGAACAGGCTCCTGCTGTTCTTCTGCCTCCCCGATGTCAGACTCTGGAGGCAGCAAAGAACTACCAGATGGCCTTGGCCCCCTCTCTGCCTCCGACTCAGAGCCCGCCCTCATCTGAGCCTCCCCCAGACTCCAGGACTGGCCCAGGTTCCTTCCCAACCTCCTCACTGTCTGAATCTGCTGCCAGCTCTGCTGATTCTGTCAAAGGGGAAGCCAGATTCACTTAACAACTGTGTTAGTAACTTAACAAGTGCAGTGATTCACTTAACAAATGTGGCAAGAAAATTTGTAAAATGGGGCAAAACCTAACAAATTTCTCACTTAGCAACATAAATTTTGGGCTCAAATGTGGTTGTAAGTTGAGGAATACCTCTGCTGCTCTTCCAGAAGCCCTTATGCCTCCGCTTCTTCCAGTTCCACTGACACCCCAAACAGAACCTTCTGCATAGCTGTTATCTTCACCCATCGAGCCACTACTGCCATATTTCCTGCCTTGCCCATTAACTGAGCATCTTGTGGCTCACCCTTCCATCCCACTGCAGGGTTTAGCATCAAATCCTTGTGCCAGAAAAAGCTGCTCAGGCAGGACAATCCAGGTAGCATTAGCAAATGCTTCCTGGAGAGCTCCCAAGCCACACACGTAAAAATGCCAAATTTGTACTCTATATGCAAGGGATGCTATTCATAGTGAGGTCAACTCTTACCTTTCAGAGACATGGCCTATCCCGGACAGCAGCTCTTTGATCCTCTGCCCAGCTTTGTCAGCGTTCATCTTGAGCGGCTGTGTATCATCTGGGCTGCACAAGCCACACGTCATGAGACGGCCTTTGGCGGAGAGAGCCAGAAGTTCAGATTCTCCTGTGCATGGTGGCAATGTAGAAGAAGAGGAGACAAGCAGAGGAGAGAGTTAACACCATGGGGAAGATTTCAGTCTGCCTCCCCACAATAGACTAGAGAAGCAGAACTTGATGTGTGAAGGTTACATAGAGCCCTAAAGAGCCTTCACCAAGGACCTCCAAAGTGCTCCCATATTACCACGTATAGTGTCACTGAAGGAGAAAATGATTAAACTCAATGGAAGGATAACTGTATAAAATTTAATTTTTAAAATTAATTCAAAAGTAAATCAAATCAGATTTAGTTTTTGTCCTGATCCACCTGCTACAGAATCTCTCGCATCTCCCCGACAAGCAGTCACCTTGTAAGGGGAGATGGGCTACCTAGAAATTTAATAAATAAATAAATGTCACACAAATAAATGTCACTGCTTTTAAAACCTGTGTACTCCTTGTATTTGTGTAGTCTAGTGCAGTGGTTTTAAGGTGCTGGCCTAGAAACCGGGAGACTCTAGTTCCGCCTTAGGCATGAAAGTCGGCTGGGTGACCTTGGGCCAGTCACTCTCTCTCAGCCCAACCTACCTCATAGGGTGGTTGTTGTGGAAAAAATAAGAGGATGGAGTTTGCCTTGAGTTACTTATAAAGTAATAAAAAACTAGGGATTAAAAAAACTAATAAATACAAATAATCCTCGTCTTACAACCATACATTTAGTGACCGTTAGAAGTTACAACGGCACTGCAAAGTGATTTGTGACCATTTTTCACATTTACGACCATTGCAGCATGGTCACGTGATCGAAATCAGATATCTGACAACCGGTTCATATTTATGACAGTTGCAGTGTCCCGGGGTCATCTGGTTACCTCTGACAAGCAAAATGAACAGGGAAACTGGATTCACCTAACAACCATGTAGCTAACTTAAGAACTGCACTGATTCGCTTAACAAAGGTAGCAAGAATGGTCGTAAAATGGGGTAAAACTCACTCAACAGCTGTCTTGCTTAGCAAGAGGAATTTTGAGCTCAACTGTTGTTTCCAGTCGAAGAAATGAATGTTCCAACCATGAGGGATCTGTACTTCCCCATACAGTACTCAAACAAACAAACAAAAATTCTTCAACTTTTCCAAACAGGCAAACATGCTGGCTGGGGAATTCTGGGAGTTGAAGTCCACACATCTTAAAGCTGCCAAGCTTGAAAAACACTGTCCTAGAACCATCTGACAATAAAAGCTCTGGAACAACTATGCCGGTTTGGAATTCTGAGGCTGTAGTTAAGCAACCTTAGAGAGGTAAGAAATGGGCAATCTAACCAGCATTTGGATGACAGCTTTCACGATGCAACAAAAAGCTGAAATACCACTAGCTCTGTCTGTGCACATGCCCCTCAATATCCCTGTCACACCAGATATTCAAGAGTCTTTCCTTTTCACAAAAGAGAGAAGAGAAACAGGCATGTTGCCAATTAAACCACAACTCCACCACATTTATTACAATAAAACGGCAGGTGGCTGCAGCGCAATGTTTTATCTGGAAACGCGCCCACCTATACAGGAAAAAGATAAAAAGTTAAGTTGGAAAGGGGACTGAGGATAGAAAGTATTTTGCATCGGAGGGAGGAAGTCAAACAGGGACAAAGAAGATCACAGGAGAATTAAAGAGGTAATGGGGAATAAAAAGGGTATTGGCTATGTTGTACGTATGCGGATAGTGGCGTATCGGTGTGGGTGTACATCCAGCCTGGATTTGGGTTGCAAATGTGTATTGACCTATGGATAACTCTTCTCAGCCTGCAGGAAGAACTGCAAGAAGGGAACATTGCTCAGCCTGTCCTAGAAGAGCTAAGATCAATTTCTGTGCACAGAAAGCAACTTCAGTCACCGCCACACTTATGCTGGGAACAAAGCCATTGCAGACAAAGCCATTGTAGACTCAGTCCCAGTTGCAATGTATGGCTGTGAAGGTTGGACCATAAGAAAGGCTGAGCGCCAAAGAATTGAGGCCTTTGAACTCTGGTGCTGGAGAAGACTCCTGCAAGTCCCTTGGACTGCAAGGTGAACAAACAAGTCAGTCCTAGAGGAGATCAACCCTGACTGCTCTTTAGAAGGCCAGATCCTGAAGATGAAACTGAAATACTTTGGCCATCTAATGAGAAAGAAGGACTCACTGGAGAAGAGCCTAATGCTGGGAAAGATTGAGGGCAAAAGAAGAAAGGGACGACAGAGAACGAGGTGGCTGGATGGAGTCATTGAAGCAGTAGGCGTGAGCTTAAATGGACTCCAGAGGATGGTAGAGGACAGGAAGGCCTGGAGGAACGTTGTCCATGGGGTTGCGATGCGTCGGACAGACTTCGCAACTAACAACAAGACTCCCCCACTCCAGGGGGCAGAGAAAATCGGTGGCCCTAGGAAAGGCTTGAAGAATGAAAGAGAAACGCAGCGGACTCAGGGGTGACCAAAGAAAAGGCAGCAGAAGAAAAAGATGGCAACAGCTTCTTCTTCTTCACCATTTCTCACTCAAAAGCAAGATCCCAGCTGTTTGCTGCCAGGCAGGCACCCTGCCCTTTCCAGAGGCCAATGCTTCATATAAAAAACTGGAAACTGAGAGCTCAAGACATGAAAGCCAGCTGAGTGACCTTGGGCCGAGCTCTTTTTCAGCCCAAGCCACCTCACGGAGTTGCTGTGGGGAAATTAGGAGGAAGAAGGAACATTAGATATTTTCGCTGCCTTGAGTTGTTTTATAAACACAATAAAGGTGGGATATAAATTAGAATATCTTCTAATTTATACATAGATACCATAGATAGATACATAGACTGACAGACAGACCATCTTCCCCCTCAAAAGATCAAAGTGGGAAACGATGCTGAAAGTTGGGGGAGAACAACAAAATGGGGGCAAACGGCAGGCAGAGAACCTACTTCCAGGAAAAGAAAGAAGGGCAACTGTATATCCAGGTAACTTCCCCTCCAGAATCTTTATCCTACCTAGTTGAACACTTCATATTATTTGCTAAAGACCCTTTTCGAATAGAACAATTTCATCCTAGGATGCAAGGAATTAGGGTTCAGAAACTGAAGAAAGAGCCCCTGGGGAAAGGAAGAGGCACAGTGACAACTGGCCCCCACAACAAGATCTGGGATTGAACTGAGAACTGAGCCTTTTAAAATAATACTTGCTGCTGGATCTCATTAGCATGTAAAGAAGGCTGAAGGAGAAAAAGTCTATTAACAGCTCAGAAATTAAAGCAGCACTAAAAATAAAGCTTATAGTGGGCCAGATAGCCAGCTTCTCACAGGCTGCATAATTCTAAATCTCCTCCCTGCTGCTTTCAGAAACTGCTTCACCACCACTACAATTTGTCCACACAAACAAAACATTCCCAGTTTCCTTCCTTGCTTCTTCCTTATCCATTTCCATTTTCCATTTTTATTTTTTTGCAAAATAATAATAATAATAGTGCAGCACCTTTAGGCAAGGTCTTTCCACCATACCAAATACCCCGGTTATGGCAAGGATGGGTGTAAAATCATTTGCTTTCTAAAACCGTGTTGGTAGCTGGAGCAACCCTCCCCTCCCCCCCTTTCCCCTCCTTTGTGTTCAAGGGGGAGACAAATGTCTTCCACCAATCCTTGCTAGAAAAGAAGTCTGTTTCCTGCATGCAGGATCTGAATGCCTCTGGCATGGCAAGCAAGCACAATGCAGATGTTTTGCACAAGAAAGGAAGGGGGTGAACAACAGAACTGCTTAGCCTCCCCAGGTTACAGCATTTCAGATCCATTTTGCTGAAAGGAGGCAGAGCTCTTGAACTAGAGTTCCACTCTCCTGTTTTCTTGATGGGGCTGAGTTGGTGCAAGCTGGCCTCAAGCTTTTCTCTGTGCAAAAAACCCGAAACAAGAAAATATCACACACTAGCATATAATGACCATACAGCCTTTCCCCAAAGCTGCAAGGGCTGAGCTCCTTCGCCTCAAATCAAGACATCCCTGTCTGACTGGGCAAGTATGATATGAACAAGCCACCGAAAATGGTCTTAACAAGGAGAGGGAGTGGGGATAGTAAAAGGAACAAAAAGTTCAATTCAATCTAGTAGTGATTTAAGGCACCAGGGTAGAAACTAGGAGTGGTGAGTTTTAGTCTGGCCATAAGCCTGAAAACCAGCTGGGTGACTTTTTCTCAGCCCGATTCACCTCATGGGTGGGTTATTGTGGGGAAACTAGGAGAAGGAAGGAGTATTAAGTATGTTCACACTTTGAGTTTATAAAAATAATGAACAATTTTTAGCTGGTCTAGGTCTATGCAATCTAAGGCCACAGAGCCGTATCTAGTTATGAATTCAATTTTACCGCCCCTCAGATGATCACAGTTTCTGAAACACGGTAGAACGCCTTCCTGGTGTTTTGAAGTGGAACGCTGCACCTGAAAACCAGAATAGAAGCTAAGGATCTCTTAGCCTTAAGTGGATGATGGGCAGATTTGGAATTTAGTGAACATCTTGCGAGTTGGGCAACCTGCCCGTTCACAAAATAGCTACATGGGGAACTAACTGGCTACAAAGCACCAATTTACCAGTATGCCAGCTCTTCCTCCAGCAGACTGCACTCTATGAACCATTACTTACTTCTGTCATTTTTATGGATAGCTAGATAAGAGGCTACAGTCACATATACTTTTATTTTATTTTTTTTAAAAAAGAGTCCTTTTGGAGCCTGGAGATGTTTCTGGAAATTATCATGCTGGACTGAAGCCTGTGACATCACATTACAGCATGCTAGCTTCCCTTTCAAAAAAAAACACCCCTAAAACACCCAGTTTTCCCTTTGTTTATTAAAAATGAAAAGCTTATGAAGAATAGGAAGTCTTAAGGCAAATGAGAGAATGCCCGCAGGCACACCTGGGCAATATGCTAGCGGTAACTTCTATTCTTCTAAGAGAAGGAAAAACTGGAAAATCTTATTTGCGTAGACAACATAAAGGTAAACCTCAATTTACAACCATTTGTACAGTGACCATTTGAAGTTTACAATGACACTGAAAAAAGTGATTTATGACCAGCTTTTACACTTACAACCATAGCAGCATCCCCATGGTCTTTGATCAAAATTTGGTCGCTTGGCAATCAACATATATTTTATGACAGCTGCCCTCTCTCCCACAATTATGTGGATCACCATTTGTAAACTTCCCAGCCGTTTCCAACAAGCAACATCAATGGGGAAAGCCAAATTCACTTAACAACCGTATGATTCACTTAATAACTGTTGTGATTCATTTAACAATGGTGGCAAAAAAAAAAGGTGGTCCAATGGGGCACAACAACTGTCTTGCTTCACAATGCAAATTTTGGACTCCATTGTGGTCATAAGTCGAGGACTACCTGTAATGCCTCCCTTTATATGATCACGAGCTGTAGCTATCACCAAATGAGTGTCTGGGGATAAATTACCACACGTTGGTACTGATAACTTCTCTCTCCTGCTGCAATTTATCTACTGTGTCAAACATTGGGACATAATTATATCATGGCAACGTTTGTGTGATGACCTTATTCCGCAGATAAGATCTCAATTTGGTGCCACTGTGTTTTACTGTGGAAGCTGCTCAAGGTAGCCTTGGACACAAACATTGCCCATTCTTGGACAAAATTTTAAAATGACTGCCAAGGTCCCCCGCAGCAATACCACGAGCTGAAGGATGGATTGACTAGGAATCTGTCTCCTGACTGAAGCCTGCAGCTCAGGGATTGTTTGACACATGTTGGAACAAAGAAGCACACAACTTTCTTCTTTCATGTAGCCACCTCACAAGCCCAATGCAGTAACACACTTAGTTGCTTCCATGGCCAACCTAGGGAGAGACAAAAGGTTGTTGTTTTTTCCTCAAGGCCCTTTTGGGCCTAAGAAAAGGTCAGCGTTAAAGAAAATCTTCTCTTGAGCTTTTCTGGATGTGATCCCCATTTGTTCTGAGGTAATACAGGTGGTCCTCAACTTACAACCATTTGTTCAACTTCAATCTGAAATTACCATGGTACTGAAAAAACTTAACAGCTGCAGGGACTCATTTAAACACTGTGGCAAAAAAAGATCATAAAATGGGACAAAACTCACAATCGTTGTCTTGCTTAGCAATGGAAATTTGGGACTCAGTTGAGGCCATAGGTTGAGGACTATCTGTACCATGGACAAATTCATTTTCAGCAAAAGAAGTGTAAATATGAATCAGTACTTGAGCCTGAGTCAAGATACATTCTGTCCACACCACTATTTCCTCGTGTCTTATTTGCTTCTCTTCATAATTTACTCCAGGTAGTTCTACAGTTACAACCATAGTGGGGCCTTCTCATTAAGCTTGTAAATTGTAATGGTCATAAAACTATTTGTGACTGATCCAATTTTACATTTTTTTTCCAGTTATCATTAAGCAAACATGGCAGTCCTAAGTGTGAAGCTGTGATCATCAAGCGAACCCCTTGCTCGCTTATGGCATGGTTTTGCCAAAAACTGGAAGTGTTGGTTTTTGCCAAAACCATAGTCTTTGTAAAGCATGGTCACGTGACTGCAGGACACTGCAAACGGCCATGAAGACATCCACACTGCCAAACACCAAAAGTGCTGCCTCATAACCATGAGGGATGGGCAGGCGCAACTATCAGAACTTGCAATTCAGGTCATAAGTCCCTTTTCCAGGTTATAATTTTGAATGGTTGCTAAATGACTAGTCAAGGACTACTTTACTAATAGGTTCAAATATCCAGGATGTATCCAGACAAGAACTTCATGTAGGTAGGATTACTCTACCGTTCCAGACTGTAGACCTATTCTGATAGTCTAATACCTTCTGACTCCCGGGAAGATAAGGAAAGCGCCACCACACTGCAGATACTCAAGCTGGCAGGAGACACAGCTGAAGGAAGGGTCCCTGCCGGAGCCTCCACTTTTTCAGCCTCAGGTGTGTTGCTGTCCAAGTCAACTGCATAGATGTCAGAATGGGTGCTGTAGTACATGCAGCTTCCCCCGCTGCAGGCTGCACACAGAACTGGCCCTTGTAGGTAATACTCCCGGAGCTCTGGGACTTTGACTTCTTCTCCTTGAGACGCCTTGATGGCCACCATTTTACCGTAGTGTCCCAAAGCCACAACACAGTCACAACCCAAGCCTCCATAGGCTGGATGCTCCTCCACATCTGGAGATTTCCGTTCAGTCCTCAGGGCCCCAATGAAGACCACTGGCTCCTCCAGATGATGAAGGATCTTGACGGGCGAGTCTTCCCAGCCATGGTCTCCAGGCGAGTTCAGGGCCTTCAAAGGCACTGAACACAACTGCCCATCGGGGAAGCCACAAAGGATCATGGGAGAATCCAGCATAGCAGCGTCTACACCGAAAAGGAGGCTGAAGAGGGGCTCCTCCAGCACGAACCCCCCAGAATGGCGAAGTCCCTCCCAATGTTCACTGGCGCCAGGAGCAGATGCACAACACAGCACCGGGAGGAAGTGGGCTAAAGACATGTCGCCATCGTTGCTTGTGCTGGTGGTGATGTCCACGTGGCTGACTGGCTGATATGGCAATTTCTCCTGGCCTTCAGGGCCTGGGAGTTTGTGGAGATTCATGCACCACTTCTCTCGGACTTGGGAAAGGGTGACCAAGACATCATTGAGCAGCGTGAAGGTGCAAAGTGTGGCATCAGGGAGAGTGCAGGCATCACAGCCCATGGGGAAGATGCTGGAAAAGCAGTCGCTTTCCTCTCCATCCGTCTGCTTCACTAACCTTCAAAGCAAACAAGAAAAACCTCTCAGAGTAGCCAAAGGGAAAAAACTCGGAAATAGCACTGGCAAATCAGAAGGTTTAGCATCCGCTTCACTGAGCTGGATTCAAGAATGGGGAGAGCTGGATTAAGACAGACAGAACAACACCTCTGGAGGGAAGTTCCAGCCCCTTAATTCTTCTTTATTTTTTTGCCTATAAGGATTCTTTTTTAAGCTGCTTGGAACCTGGAAAAGAATGGCAAAAGAATGAATGGCAGAAAAACACACAAACAGCCAAGAGACAACCTAGATTTGAGAGCCAAGAACAGGATTCTCTGCAGATTTCTAATGTGTTCCTATAGGCTACATTAGAGGAGATGCTCTATCTGGGTCAATGGGACTGGCAGGGAGATTTGAACGTTCCCCTTGACCCAGTCTCCATTAAAAGCCGCAAGGTGTGAAGCTGCTATTTGCATGTGTTCCCTGACTGTATTAACAGTTTTGCTAGATAAGGAAAGGCAACCCCAGGAAAGTGTTGAGCTTCAGGGTTTAATTATCATGGTCTAGACTCTAGACAACCAATTTCCTGATGTTTCACCAGATGTTTTGAATGGTTATCCTGCTTCTGAAGATGCTAACCACAATTTCCAGCAAATCATCAAGAAATCTGTTGTCTAGACCAGCGTTTCTTAAAACTTTTTTGTTCTTAGGATTTCTTCCTGTGCTTAAAAGTTAGGGAGAATCCCAAAAGACCTTTTAATTTTTATGGATTTTATCTATCAATATTTACCATATTAAAAATTAAAACAGACACATTCATGAAATATTTATTCAACAAATCATGTAAAAATAACAATATTAAACCTATTAGATACTGACATCATTTTTTCATGAAAAAAATCTATTTTTTAACGAAGAAAAAATGAGAACAGTGACATTAAAGTTTTGTAAATAACTTTAATATCTGGAAATAATTTTGATTTCCCAGAGCCTGAGAGGGACTTGGTGGACCTCCAGAGGTCCTCAGAGCACACTTTAACAAATATTGGTCTAGACAATTTTTTTTTTTTTTTACATTTATACCCCGCCCTTCTCCGAAGACTCAGGGCGGCTTACAATGTATAAGGCAATAGTCTCATTCTATTTGTATATTTTTTTACAAAGTCAACTTATTGCCCCCCCAACAATCTGGGTCCTCATTTTACCTACCTTATAAAGGATGGAAGGCTGAGTCAACCTTGGGCCGGGCTTGAACCTGCAGTAATTGCAGGCTCTGTGTTCTAATAACAGGCTTCTCTACTGCCTGAGCTATCCCGGCCCATATGGTTGCTAAATCTTGATGCTCAACACTGCCCAACAGATACTATCCGTGCAAGCATGGTGGGGGGGGAAGGAAAAGACAAACCTTGATTTTCACAATGCCGAGATTCTAGTCAATGCTCAGGATTCCATGTTTTGATAGCCTCCTCATGTGCCTAGGGGAAACTTCCTAACAATGAGAACAATTAACCTGTGAAACAGCTTGCCGTCAAAAGTTCTAGGCACTTCATCACTGGAGGTTTTTAAGAAGAGACTGGACAGTCACTAGAGTCTCCTGCTTGAGCAGGGGGTTGGACTAGAAGACCTCCAAAGTCCCTTCCAGCTCTATTCTGATTGACTGACTGACAGAAAACTGCAGGATGGGTTTGTTGCTCATTCTTGGGGGTCTGGGCTTCAGAATTTGGGTGATACACCTTGTTTAAGGTGACATTCCCCATTAATAAAAACATCCTCCTAAATCCAGTCCTGACACAGAGAACTGCGTAAAAGATCTTTTGCCATAAATATTCAGCTTTTGCCGAATTTCTACAGAGCTGCTGTTGGTGACACATGTCTTGTAATACCAAGATGTGTTTCTTACACTGTGCTTCTTGGCTCTTGACCATGGTTTAGAAATTGCTGTTGGCCCAGAATCTAGTAACAGAGATGGGTGAGTGGTATATTCCTCCCTACCCATATATATTGTAACTTCAACAATCTTCTGTTCTCCTAATCTATCCTTGCCTTTGTTCCTTTTGCCCATGACTGCCAACCTTCTGGAAACATCCTGCATTCTCCAAAGAATCCGAGTTCGCCCTCCTGCTACTTTAGAGATGCCGCTTATTTTCTTCAAATCCCACTTTTGCACACATATCCCATCCGCATCCTCTATTAATAAGCATCAGGAGTTAGATGACATCGATAGCAAGATCATTCCCAAAGCTCCCAAACAGACTTCTCTACGAGTCATAGAAATTCGGCCCATTAACTGGCATTATCTGACCTACATGGCAACAGCGGTTCTATTGACATGGCCAACATATCAGACTTATCCTATCTTATATCCTACATCCTATAACCTATATCCTATTCTATGCTATATCCTATCCTGTCCTGTCCTATCCTTACATCCAGTTAAAGGATTAACTGGATTACTGGGGGTTTTCAAGAAAAGACTGGACAGCCATTTGTCTGGAATGGTATAGGGTCCCCTGCTTAAGCAGAAGACCTCCAAGTCCCCTTCCAGCCCTATCATTCAATGTTCTAGTCTATGAGATCACTCCAGTCTTTAATTCAAGAATTTTAGGCAAGGGAGGAAGCTTGAAATACTTAATGCAATCACATTCCATCCCTTACCTCTTTTGATAGTCCAAGGACACGCAATAAATGCCAACTCCAGCACAGAGAATATACAGCTGATGGTGGAGGGGCAAGAGCTCCACATGCCAGATTTGATCAGGAAACCTGTAGACAGCCTAGGAAGAAAACAGGAAGGAGGATCGCAAAAAGCCTTCAGGAAGGTAAAATAATGCATTAGCAGACATCTTTACAGCCCATTTTCTGGTTTATAGACTCACATTAGCCCTCACAGGAAGACTGGGCACATAAATACATATCCAACTGGTCATCAATAGCCCTAGAATGAGCAGGGAAGACCTTCCCTAATAAAATCTGCTTTGGTTCCAGATAAACCAAAGCGTGCATTATTTACTATCAAACTAGAAAGTCCTCATTTAGTTGCTAAGCAATAGGGTTGTCAAGGAAAGCATAACATAACCACAATGAACTCATTCCCTCACTTCTGCCAGTCATTAAGTGAGACACCACATGACTGCAACTTGTAATTTTACTGCTGGCTCCTCTATGGACTCTGCTTGTCAGAAGAAGGATGGCTATGAAGTGTGCAAATGACAATCATATGACTGAAGGATGCTGTGACGTAGTAAAACCCAACCCTCCAACCCCCAGTTGCAAAGTACCCTAATCTTGATCCTGTGTCCATGGGGATGCTATGAGAGGCATAAATGTGAGAACCATTACTTTTTCAACAGTCATAATTTCAATTGCTAAATAAGGCAATCATTAAAGGAGATCTACCTGTAACCTTACTCAGGCGCTCGACACTTACTTCATTATAGGAGGTAAGAGTCCTTTACACCATTGAATTTATCTTTTATTTATTTATTTATTATATTAATAATATATATTATATTATTTATATTATATATAATATATATTTATATTATTATTAATATATATTATATTAATAATATATTTTTTATTATTATTATTATTATTAGTAGTAGTAGTAGTAGTAGTAGTAGTAGTAGTAGTAGTAGTAGTAGTATTAATAGTAGTACCGTGTTTCCCCAAAAATAAGGCCCTGTCTTATATTTGTTTGAACCCCAAAATAAGCGCTTGGCCTTGTTTTCAGGGAGGTCTTATTATTTTCAGGCGTGTGGAGGAAACCAGAGGAAATGGCGGTGACTGGCTGCACATGTGTTTAAATATTTTCGGGGAGGGCTTATTTTCGGGGGTGGGTGGGGTTATTTTATTGCATGCGCTCAAATGCCCAATTGGTCTTATTATCAGGGGATGTTTTATTTTAGGGAAAACAGGGTAATAGTGCTGCTTCTTGGTTAGTAAAGAAACATCAAGTAGGTGAAGCCTTTCTCCACCTTAAATGGGAGAAATTTCACCTCAATTTACCCCCCTATGCCACTGTTGTCAAAAGCGTGAACGCAATGCCGGTGAAAAGCTGGTAATCTCCACCCGGGGAGGCCACAAACGTCATGTGGGAAAAAGTGAAAACCAAAACAAGGGGGAAATTGAAAATCTGTCTCTCCAAAAGCTGAGCTATATCACCACCTGTCTCAACTACCGCAATGCACAGGGCTGCCTTTAATCACCATCTGGAAGCTTCTGTTGGTAGGGAATGCAGCGGACCAAATGCTCACCAGCAGACTTCACTGGAGACACCCGTTGCCCCTGTTACTGCAGGCTCTGCTTTGGCTGCTCATTGGCTTCTGTGTGCAAACTAAAGTGTGGATGTTAATCTACAAAGACCTTCATGCTTGGCAACAGGTGACTGGCAGAACTGCAGCACCCTATCAAATTGGCCTGTGCTTGTGTCAGGAGAAACGAGCAACTACTCTCTGTTTCTGGAAGGTCTGGAGAGTTAAAATCTAATAAATAAATAATTAAAATCTAATAAATAAATAAAATGAGAGAAGGGGAGAAATATGGGCAGACTTACAATAAAAGTAGAGCTATTAGTCCTGTTTGTACCTCTTGCCTGGACTAACCGCCACTGAGGGTTGGATAGATTATGGTCGGATAGAAATCTACTAAAGAAATCAAGTAATAACTTGCTGCCTTGTGCAGAATCAGACCCAGGATCCTCTGAGTATCATTTAAGATACCTCGGCACATCTAGTCTGAAGCCATTTTCTGTATATTCCTTGATTTAAAAGGCATTTCATTCTCAGCTACAGGGAAGCTTGAAGTAAAGCTTATTTGTTTTGTTTCTTTGTCTGAGGATGTGCAGTTGTTACTATTTTCACCTAAAAACATACCCTCCAATAAGAGGAGAACGTTATTTTGCATGTCATTCCTCCTTTTAAGCGATTAAAAGCGATTGCTGATGCGTTGCTGAACAAGTGGCATATTATATCCAAGATGGGGGCTATCATTTCAGCAGTGAGAGAACAAGCAGCACCCAAAACACACATCTGTCTGCAGTGAAAGCTGCAACAGTATTATAAGCATAGAGAACTGAGCACCATCTCTGCACGAGAAAGCCCTGCAAAGTCTGTATTTTTATCATTTGTTTGAGAAACTAATAATCTATATGCATATTAACCTACTTGTTACCTATCTCTCTATGTGAGTGGAAAGTGTGCCAGGTTCAGCTGGTTATTATCAAAACAGGCTTCTTAGGTAAAATCAAAAGAATAAATTAAAAGGGTGCTTTAATATAGGGTTTCTGAACCTCAGTGAATTTCAAGTGTGCGATTTTTAACTCCCAGAATTCCCTAGCCAGCTTACCAGCTGGGGAATTCTGGGAGTTGAAATCTACCCACCTTAAAATTGTTGAGGTTCAAAAACATTGCTTTAATATGTGAAGGTATGGTTTAGATCTCGGAATCAAACTGGAAAATCTATGCAATCTGGGAAAAATATATTTCATATATGTATCACTTGTGGCAATACAGCAAACAGAAAACATATCCTTCATTTTATAGTTCAACAAGACTATTCTAGAAACAAAAGGCAGATTGGTAAAGGCAGTTTTAAGGGGGAGAAGAATCAGCACAGACTGATGTCAAGAATTGAATGCTAAGGATTGGATGCTACATGTAGGTGACTTATGAAGAACAACCAATTTGCTACCAAAGGTTGCTATGGTGAAAAAGATATTTAAAAAAATCAACAAAAAAATCTAAATTAAAGATTTACACAGTTAAGAGCATCTCTGCATCTCACACATCCTCCCTGCCTGTTCAATTTTATAGGAAAAAAATTAATAACCCAAGGAGTCTTTCAAACATTAAGCTGTGGTTTCCAGCACACTATTTATGTAAAATATCAGATAAAGTGGGGAGGAGGGAGAGCAGGAGTGAACTTGGGTGATCTTGGGCTCCAGTTGGAATAATGCGATGGGGAGGGCAGAAAACAAAGCATCAAACCAGTCTGGGTTAACCATATAGGATCCATTTCACTTTGGTTCCTTCTCTGAACTACTATGCCATTCTTATTAAACCTCCCACATAAACACACACACACACACACACACACACACACACACAAGCTATATTTGCAATGCATTCTACTCTCTGCTCCTAACAAGCATACTAGTTTTTTAAAAAAGAAATTAATAGATTAAAAGGTCAAGGGACTGATGAAGGAAAAACGCAACGCCCTAATTTCAGCTACATTTCTGACCAAGTTTTACTTTTGTCAGGAGTAGCATAGGAACTAACTGTATGGACAAAGAGAATGCGGTAGATCTCCTTTGCTCTGATCCAGAACTATGAAGGGCAAACTTCATTTTCTCCCACTGCCTGCTTTTCTCCTAAAAATTCACATGCTGGAAGACAACTTCCAACACTTATTTGCAAAATATTTCTGCTCCCTAATAGGAACCAAGCAAATGTAAACCAATGTGTTTTGAAAGCATCCTAAAAGAATGAACAAAAAAATATATATGTGAGACATATATTCGTCTTCATTCATGATAAAAACAAATATTGGTCACAATCCAATCACTGAATGGATCTCATACTGTCAGGATATATTTTGTGATTGGGATAGGTTAGCTGGTGCACCACAGAAGTTCTGGGCTCTTTAGCTCTCAGAAATATGACAAATGAGAGGTTTTATACCCCAAACTTCTAGAAGGCACCAAGTTATCTCCCACTGTGCAAAAGGTACATTGTATGCAATTATTGCTTTTCTTCACACAGTTTCCTCTGATGCAAGAATTTGCTTTCTGTCACTACTTTGGATTAATTCTCCTAAACAAAGCCACCAAAGACACTTTACTATTTCTATCTTTGAGTCTCCTGAAGGGAAGGAGCAGAGAAATTTAACATTCTGTTAGGGATAGGATTATTGTGTTGCAGTGCTGCTCTAGTTTTTCTCTTTTTAGTTCAAATGCTGTATTTAGAATTAGGATTAGTGACATAAAGTAGATCTGTATAGAATTCACTTCGTGCTCATGTGCTGTATAAACATGTTTATTTTTAGCATTTATGGGATTGAATAAAACTCACAATAAAATTACAAACTGGGAAACAGAGCTACCATGAAAACAAATGCATCTCTTCAAATCAGTTTTTACCCATCAAGTCAAACTCAATTTACAGAGACTTTTGAGTACACCCATGCAGCCTTCTTGCCAACAGTATGGAATGGTTTGCCAATGCATTCTTGTAGAACGTTTTCAGTTTCCCTGTCTAGTCCACAGACCTGAAATTCCTAGAAGTTCCCCATCCCAATACTAACTAGGGACGACCCTGCTTTGCTTCTGAAATCAATCAAGGTCAGCTTGATACCGCAACCTGTTGCAGACATACATCAGTGGGATTTAATCCATCCTGGCATCCTCTGAGGCTTTGGACCACAATCCCCATCATACAGTGGAACTGTACTTCATTATATCTGGAAGCTGTCAGACTGGGGAAGGTAGCTTTAAAGCTAGCGCTAAAGGATGCAGTGTGAACTGCACCTGTAATTATCTTCAGTGCTTAGACAATGCATTGTTCTGTACACTGATGGGAGATGCTAAACCAGGTTAAGAGAGATCAACTAGGATTCTGTAATTATTACCGTGCTGGTGTTTTCAAACTTTTAAAGACGCTGCTGCTGCTGGTGTCATGATCTTTAAAGGTTCTGCCTCCTCCAGTCACCCCATCAGCCCTAAAATTGCCTCCCAGCATCTGACCTGATTTCCAGCGTCTCCTATCTTCCCATGGCTCCCGCCCCTGAAAAGAAGAAGGTTCGACTAGCAGGACCAAGCGGCAGTCCAGACGTACCTTCATCAGCCGCCCTTCTTGGTCGTAGACATAGACGTACTCGGTGCCATTGGAGAGGTAGATCTGGTTCTCGTGGCACAGCACGCGGGGCTTCCCGGCTGCCAATCCCCCCACCGGGCAGCAAAATCCCGCCAGGTAATCCACCCTGTGCCCCACCTGGGCCATGACCGCCGCTGCCAGCCTGGAAAGGGGAATCAGAGAGATGTGGGGGCAGAACCGGAGAGCCCTTCAGGTGTCACCCCGCCTCGTCTGCGAAAGCACGTGGGAACGGAGCAAGTCTGCTTGCGTGCAAGGGTCCGCCCCACCCGGGCCATACTACAACCCCGGCGCCTCCGGTGAGAGCGAAGAGAACAATAAACCCCGAAGGACACACACACACACACCCTTTCACAATAGACAAGGCAAAGCTCGAGATGGGTAAGAAATCGCAAATCAGCGGAGCTAAGCAAGCAACTGGTCCCGCTTCCCCTCCCCCCAAAACCCGGCATAGAACGCCTCCCCCCCCGCCACAAAGCTAAAGGGGCGGAGCTGCCATTCTGACCCCGCCTCCTCCTCTCCAAGGCAGCGGTCGGAACGCCACCAGTTACTAAGCGCGGGAAGAGGCGCTGCTTTACGGCTGTCTCTGTCTGTCTGTCTCTTCTCTCCGGGCTCTTGCCTGTCGAGACTGGAGCTGGCGGAAGCACAAGCAGCTGCAGAGACGGTTTGCGACGCGCCGTAAAGGGAAGAAAGGAAGAAGGGAGGGCGAGCTCTTGCGCGCCTTTTCCCGCTGCTGGTGCGGCTCGCTGTTGCCATGGGGATGAGAAGAGCGAGTCCAGATACGGGAGTGCCTTGCTGGGGAATAAAGGAATGTCAGGGCGCCCCAAGGAGAGGATGCTCGGCGGCGGGGCTGGGGCTACAAAGAGGGACGCACGGAGCCCAATGCATGGCGGATGCGTGGTCTTGTATTTGCATTTGAAGAGGGAAAGCTCAGAAAGCGTGTGTGGTTCCCACTGGTGGGAGGAGAAGGGGACACTCACTGCAAAAAAAGAGTGGCTCAAACATTCTTGGCTGGACTGGGGTCCTTCAGGCATGCCGGAAAGCTCCTGGTCGATCTTGCCTTTGCCGGGACTGGTCTGATCCCCCGCTTGGATGGGAGACCACCAGGAAATCAGAGGGCTGGATTGGGAAGGGGAAAAATACATGTGCATGGATGGCAAAGAGGCTGCCTGGATGCGTTGATAGAACCAAATGGAATAGCTAGACTCCAAGATGTCTTTAATATGGGAACTCTTGAGAGTGGTTCCTGATTGACACAATGAAGGATGCCTGGATTTTGTGGGACTCTTTAACACTACCCTGTGAAATCAGATGTGTAGAGAAAAAGCAAGCACATCTGGACTCCCAAGAGGAATCCCAATCATCCATCTTTGGAAATGGGTAAGGAGCTGTGGTGGCTCAGTAGTAGTCCTCGACTTAACATTAGTTCCTTTAGTGACAGTTCAAAATTATAATGGAACTGAAAAAAGTGACTTATCACCATTTTTTACACAACCATTGCAGCATCCTCATGGTCATGTGATTAAAATTCAGATACTTGACAACTGACTCATATTTATGACAGTTGCAGTGTTCCAGGGTTATGGGAACACCTTTTGCAACCTTCTGACAAGCAAAGTCAATGGGGAAACCAAATTCATTTAACAACCGTGATACTAACTTAACAACTGCAGTGATTCACTTAACTGTGGCAAGAAAAGTCATGAAATGGGGCAAAATTCTTAATGACTCTTGCTTAGCAACAGAAATTTTGAGCTCGATTGTAAGTTGAGGACTACCTGTATTTCAGGCTAAGTGCCCACAGCCTGGGGTTCGGTCCTGATAGGGCTCAAGGTTGACTCAGCCTTGCATCCTTCCCTGGTGTGTAAAATGAGGGCTCAGGTTGTTGGGGACAGTATGCTTACATTGTAAACTGCCCAAGAGTGCTATAAAGCACTATGGGCCAGGATATAAGTATAAGTTCTATTGCTATTGCTTTTGATTTATCTGCAGATACTAAGTGTATGACGTGGCTCAAATATTGGATTTTAATCATCAATTCACAAGCTGACTTTGAACTGGTTTCTTAAGCCTATCTTATAGGACTGTTGTGGCTTTAAATAAATAGAAATGAGTATATTCAGAAAAAAACACCCCTCCCACCAAGTCAGTCACATTTTGCTCCCACACTAAAAATTGGAACATCAGTACAAAAAATAATGGTTGGTTCAGTGCCTAGCCAACAAAAGATTCATGTAGACTGGGCATTGTGGAGAATACTATATTTGATATTATGTTGCTTGCTGTTGATTCCACAGCTTTTTGTTCTATTAAAGTTTTGTAATAATTGTTCAGATCCAACCCCACATTTCAAAGGTATAACGAGAAAGTGGCAATCTTCTGGCATTTGCATGCAACAGTAGCTGTAGGTGCCAGTGTAAAAGAAAAAATTAAACCATAGTGCAGCTGAGACAGTAGATGGCAGTGTTGCTTGCAGTGATAGCTATCCTTCCAAAATACCATAATGAGACTCATAAAGGAATTATCAATTAAATGATTTGTTTCATCTTGCAGCCCAAATTCCAGCAACTGAAGTTAACATGACTTATTTCCTCTTGTCTATTAACCCTCATTTGCCTTTATTATGCCTTAGTGTTTTTTCACGAATGAAAGCAAATATACATGTCTCAGGAAATGTTGCAGGGTCCAGTCTGAGTCGGTCACAGAGATTTTGTAGTATTTTTTTAAAATTTCATCAAGCTTGATTGCTGATTCACAAACTAAAATTGATTTAGATCTTTAGATAAATCTTGATTTTGGGGAGTTTGTAGATTTTGATAAGAGTTTATGCAATTGAAAATCAAAGATATAATAACAAAGTTCAAAGATAGAGCCTACAAGTGGTTCTATTTAAATGTGTACATATCTGGAGTAAAAATGCACACAATGACATAGAATAGTTTATAGAAGCTAGAAATTTTTCAAAAAGATGCAAGAATGGCATTTTAATAGACACAAATTTGAAGGATAGTTTTGTGCTTTTGCAGTGTATTAAATTTAATGAGTAGCCATAATATGGGATATAATAGTCCCAGAAAATGTTAGATTGAAGTAAGGCTTGGAAATATATTTGGAGAAGCCTCAATTGTTTGTTTTAATAAATTTTGTTGATGTAACCTGAGGCGACATTTCACCCCAATGGGATTGGCCTGCTCCACTCAGGTGGGCAGAAGGAGTAATGAGCAGACCCTGTTGGCCAAGGAATTCCAACTAATGGGGTGCAGGAGAAGAGCCTTTTCTGCTGTGGCTCCTATCATCTGAAACATCATACCCCCTCGAGGTGAGATATGCTCCTACTCTCTTGGCCTTCCAAAAGGAACTTGAACAGCAGTGAAATCCGTCCGGATCTATATGGCTCATGCGAACCAGTAAAGCCTGCAGCAGGAGGCTCCGCCCACCTGCCGGGACATCATTACCTCCCATTTTTGACCCTCTGCACATGTGCACTCACATTTCTGAACTGGTAGCGAAGGTAAGTGCATTTCAGCATTGGCCTTGAACCTGTCTCTTTCTATTTTCCTGGGGTCCAGATATGGGTGTGTACCCTTCTGGAGGTGGGATTAGCAAATTACTAAATGAAAAATCCCACCTTCATCCCATTTTATAACTCCCCATGTTAGCTAATGCTCTATTAGTGTTACGCTTATGGTTTTAATGTTATATAATATTATTTTATCATGTTATTAGCCACCCAGAGTTGTGTGATCGCGAGATGGGTGGCCTATACATTTAATAAATAAATAAAATTTTAGCAATATTAATACATTTGTATAAACATGAAGCAAGGACTTCGTTTTGGTTACTAGTACTAAATGTTCCAGTTTTAATTTTCCTTCTTCCAACGGTCAGTAGCCTTTGACTGTTGATCATGTTCAGATCTAGTAAGTGCTAGATTAATTTACAGATTTAATTGTACACTCAAAAATTATGCTTTGAAAAAATATACACTTAAAAATGCAGATTCAAGAATGTCAGTCTCAAATGCTTAGCTTCTTTACATCAAAATATTTCTGGCATAGCCATTAAAATGCTTTGTGTCTGTGGGGGCATATGAATGAGTCAACACAATTTAGGCTTCCGAAAGCTATAGCTTACAATATGTAAACTTTAGTGGTTTTTGTTAAAAATGCTGTACGTTCTTTTTAATACACTGAATATCATTTATTAAATGCTGCTGAAAATTAAACTAGGTGTATATGTTTTGTTTGTTTGTTTGTTTGTTTATAAAATTTATTGGCCGTCCATCTTACCTCAGAGTAACTCAATAAGTTGCAAGAGGGAAAAGAATGAATTACCTTGCCAAGTTTTTAATTGACAAGCATAGCTCAAAACAAGTAAAAAAAGACTCATGCAGCTTTCCCCACACATTTGTCATATCCAAATAATTTGAAATGTTATAGCAAAACTTGACTGGGACAGTTTTTCCAGTAGTTTATTGTAAAGAGGTGACCTGATTTGTTTTTTAGGCCTTATGCCACCCATAATTTAACCTATCTGCAATCTAAGTTTTAGGAAACTGTGAATCTTACAATCCTCAACACAGCTTCATTGAGCATGATGTGGATGTTGATGGATGTGCTAAATCTGTGTCCCTAGTGCTTGAGAAAAGAAGTCTGGAAACAATCAAACCATTAGGCCGATTAAAAAATCAACAATGCTTTTCCATTGCTAAAACATGAGACCCTGTGTAAAGGCCTGGTAGCCAAGATACAGCCCTCAAGGCATATGCTTACCAGCCATATACATAAAATCAAGCCAGAATAGTCTGTCAGCTCCTAGGAGAACCAGAAAGGTTATATAATATGCAATTGCTTCTAATCTGTTTATATTTAGATATGTGGAAATTAGGCCTGACTTTTCTCATTGGCTAAAACGGGCTTTGGCATAAAGATGGAGAAGAATTTGTATCCTTGTGCTTAAAATGCACTCCACTTCCTCTTTTGTAGCATCTGATATGACTACAGTAGTGGGTTTTTAAAAAGGATCATTCATGAAATAAGGAAGCTCATTAGTAAATTGGCCTTAGTAAAGGAGCCAATTTGCAGGGATTCATCTTCAGGAAATGAAGCTTCTTATGAAGATGCTTACATGGACTAGAAGTTTTAGATCATGTGGCTGCCATTGGAGCACAGGATACCCATTTTATCATGCAGTTTTGGATACAAGAGCCTGTAATGCAATTATGGTCGATTTCTCATTTTGCAATAGGTACCACTTTGGTGTGGAAGTAATAGCATTCTGTGTGCCTTTGGTATATAGCCATACTGGCTACGTGACTATGGAAATTGTCTTCGGACAACGCTGGCTCCCTCGGCCAAGAAATGGAAAATAGCAACGTGCCCTAGTGTCAGACACAACTGACAGGAAAAACTTTACCTTTTTAGTTAAATACGCAGACAAAGGATGGGCATTCTCTGATTGTGAGAAGCGATAGGAAGAGACTTTTCTCATAACTGATCCATACCCACCTGCGTACATTCATCCACACAGATAAACTGGAATCTATGTAGCTTTCCTTAATGCTGTATCCATAAGCAAATCTTTATTGACTGCCAACCACCTTTAACATATGGAAAATAGCTCTGCTTTTTCATAAAGTATTTCTGGAGTCGTACATGGAATGTTTCAGCGAGCATAACAAATAGCAAATAGAAGGATGTACATGTTTGCATGGGGTGTGACATTCTGCATCTTAAAAATCAATTCATTTCTACTTCCAAAAATCGTTGGTATAGATTGTAATTAGTCTACAGTCATGGAAAGTAACAAATAATCCCCAGCATTTTGGTGGGCTATCATAGTTATCCTTTAACTATTACACAGTGTGCAAATAGCATGTAAGAACTATGTAAAGCAGCCAGAATCATTCGTAACGTATTTAAGAACCAGAGAATGTGATACAAATTAGGTGCTGTATCCACTTTTACAACTGGTCAGGTGTGATTTCATCTGTCATTAAGTTAAGCTGTGCATCACTTAAAACAGCGACAGGGTCTTAGGAGTCATAGTCTACTCTTAAGGAGACATATATTTGATAAAACAACTCTACCAAGGAACCGTTCCTTGGCATTTATTACAATAATACATTGGGAATTGTGTCTCCAGATTATCAGCCAAGAAAGGATTCCTATTTAATACCTTTATCTTGGGTCTGTCACACTTAAGCCCTCATAGGAAGTTTTTTTTAGGGGAAAAGACAGGCAGACAAAATGATGCATTTGGTTTCCAAAATTGCAGTGAAGGTCCGACACCAGCTGGAGCACTTACTGCCTTCCCTCAATCAAGGGCTCTATGATCCGCCTCCCATTCCGGATCAGGATTCTGCGGCGTTTGGCTGGCAGGGGGGCAACCCTTTTCTCTCCTAGTTGGGCAGCCCTGATGAAAGGCTTAGCAGGAGACAGGTTCTGCCTTTTGTTCATCTCATCTACAAAAGATTCCACCCCCTCAAAGCGTTTAGTCAGTTCTCCAAGATGTTCCTTGAGGGCATTAAATTCCTTGTATAGGTCATCCAGGGCATCAGAAAGAGGTTTGATTCTAAAAAGACAACAGGCAAGAAGGGACATGGGTTAAATAACAAACATCCTATGCTAATTTAACGGAATCAGGCTTTCATTTTATTCTGGCAACGTTCAACAACAGAGCTGGATCTATGCTGCCAAACTCGATTATGGCATCTAGGCAGCAATTTATTTATATAGATGAAAGTCATCTGTGCAAAATTTTGCTTAAGCAAATGCCCATTTCTTGGGGATCCTTCCATAATAGAGATGCAGGGACATTGACCCAGAAATATTTATTTTATTTAGCTGTATAATCCACAACAGTACATAGAATCACAGGGATGGAAGACACCTTGAAGGTCTTCTAGTCCAACCCTCTGCCCAAGGCAGGAGTTCAGTTTCATCAGCTCAGTTTTATCAATCTGCAAATGTTAAATTGCTTGTTTGTTCCTTTGTTAGGGCTTGTTAACAAGCCAAAATGTGTCATTGTTGCTTTTTGTCCACTACCCAGGATCTTGCAAGATTGAGCCAGTTTTTGTTTCGTTTAATCAAAATATATCTCAAGGTCCTGACACGCACATATTGGACAAAGCCAAAAAACAGGTTCAAAAATGAACCTGAGGATGTTGTGAAAAATCTACCCATTGGTTTTGTATGTTATGCAAACATCCTAGGGCAGAGCATGTTCTATTTAATATTAGTCCTAATCCTATGAACAACTATTTATTTATTTATTTATTTATTTGTTCACACTTTTATACCGCCCTATCTCCCCAGGGACTCAGGGCTGTTTACAGCCATATAAAACACATATATATGCAGAATAAAACACCAATTTAAAAAACTTATTACATAAGGCCGAATATTTAAAATAGGAATATAAATAATAAAACCCCATTAAAACCCGATTTAAAATTTAAAACATTTAAAAATTCTAGTCCAGTCCTGCGCAAATAAATAGATGTGTCTTAAGCTCGCGGCGGAAGGTTCGAAGGTCAGGAAGTTGGCGAAGTCCTGGGGGAAGCTCGTTCCAGAGGGTGGGGGCCCCCACAGAAAAGGCCCTTCCCCTGGGTGTCGCCAGTCGGCACTGCCTGGCCGACGGCACCCTGAGGAGTCCCTCTCTGTGAGAGCGCACTGGTCGGTGAGAGGCAATCGGTGGCAGCAGACGGTCCCGTAAGTAGCCCGGCCCTATGCCATGGAGCGCTTTGAAGATCATTACCAAAACCTTGAAGCGCACCCGGAAGGCCACAGGCAACCAGTGCAGTCTGCGCAGGAGAGGTGTTACGTGGGAGCCACGAGGGGCTCCCTCTATCACCCATGCAGCCGCATTCTGAACTACCTCTGGGTCTCTGAGTGCTCCTCAAGGGGAGCCCCATGTAGAGAGCATTGCAGTAATCCAGACGGGATGTCATGAGAGCATGAGTGACCGTGCATAGGGCATCCCGGTCTAGAAAGGGGTGCAACTGGTGAACCAGGCGAACCTGGTAAAAAGCTCTCCTGGAGACGGCCGTCAAATGGTCTTCAAAAGACAGCCGTCCATCCAGGAGGACGCCCAAGTTGCGCACCCTCTCCATTGGGGCCAATGACTCGCCCCCAACAGTCAGCCGCGGCTGCAGCTAACTGTACCGGGATGCCGGCATCCACAGCCACTCCGTCTTGGAGGGATTGAGCTTGAGCCTGTTTCTCCCCATCCAGACCCGATTCCACTACCCTTGTTCTTCTAGAGCAACTGCTGACACAAATTTATCAATTCTCCACTAAGACTGGCATATTTTGAGGTGCTACACTAAGTCAAATAGAAACCTATCCAGATTTCTGCCTGGACCTTAGCCCTCACCTTCCATAGTCAGGCAACACTGTTTGGTGATCATGGAGGAGAAGATTTCTGATTTGAGTCATAATAGCAAATTTCCAGTTGTCAAGAACCACAGTAAGATTAGAACATCCCCTCGCATTGACTTTATCAGCTGGAAGAGGAAAGAGAAAAGAAAACCAAACTGGAATGTGATATAACAAAGAAGTACCGTATTTTCCCGAGTACAAGATGCACCGGAGTATAAGACGTACCTTAGTTTTTGAGGAGGAAAATAAGAAAAAAGCTGATTGGTAGGTGGTTGGGCTTCCGGAATATCCCCAATCAGCTGTTCCCAGAAGTGAATTTTAGCAACAGGTTCCTTAGTTGTGAGCTCAGTACCTTGCATTTTTTCCGGCCTCTGAAACTTTTGAAGCTCTGTTTCAGAAAAAAACTTTTATTTCTGCCTCTGAAAGCCTCCAAAACAGAGCTTCAGGGGGAAAAAAGCCTCTGAAGCTCTGTTGGGGGCTTCTTTTCTGAAGCTCTGTTTGGAGGTTTTTTTCTGAAGCTTCGTTTTTGATGCTTTTTACAGCCTCTGAAACCTCAGTTTGAGAAGCTGGGCAGGGCTACATTCAAAGTATAAGACATATCCAGATTTTCACTCTCTTTTTTGGGGGAAAAAGATGTGTCTTATACTCCGAAAAATATGGTAGTTGTGTAAAATCATCATCATTGCCTTAAAAAAAAACACCTTCAGATTGGGTGAATGCATAAAAAGAAAGTACTAGTGATTGGGAAGATACCGAAAGATCTAGAAAAATATTTGGACACCATATGAATCTCAATGCATCAATTACAAAATGTCACATTATTTGGTACAATACCTATATTACAATAGTATCATTAGCTAGATCCTTGAAAAGAATCTGACAGTCAAAATACTGTGCCACATCCAGTCAGAATTATCTGATAGATAGTATTGTGTGGTAAGAACAACAATTATTTAACTCCTTTTCCTTCCCCTCTTCCTCCAGTACTGCACTTTAGTTCATAAATGCTCTATGTGCCTGAGGAGGCATTTCCACACCATTAACATGAAATGAGAATCTAGTAGGACTATTGAGGACAACAGCCAGACTTCGCCATACATTCATATCTTCTTCATGGGTAAAAGAAAATGCTCAAGAACCTCTGTAAAGCTCACCCTTCTCACATGAGTTCAGGTGGAAAGCAAGTTTAGGAGGAATAAAGTTGCTTCAGCGTAACATTAAACACAATGACGGAATAAAGGGACCCTAATTTTTGAATTCATCTTCGGGATGGAAAAAAGAGCTGCCTTTCTCCTTCAGAGTTCATTTTAGGACCTACAGTATTGTTTCTAAAGTGAAATGTGCTCAACTCCCTGAAAACATGTCCTGAGAGCTGCACAAGGAGAAATGATTTATAGTTAAAATTCAGGTGCTCATAAGATACAGACTTCAGTCTTAAGACTGAAGAATCATGCACGCAGAAAAGAAGTTCAGAACTGCATAAGAAATGTGGAAATTGGAAGTTGGTAGAGGTTAGCAGCCTTTATGCTAACAAATGGGCTTTGGGGCATCCACTGTCGAAGCAAGTCTGCCATGAAAATCATTCTCCCTTGCACAACAGGGATCCCAAGGCTGTTAGCAAAGAGAGGCCAGCCTATCCAAGTGCCCCTCTGCCCCAATTCACAATAAAGAAAACTTTCTGTTGCCCCAAGCAACAGCCCATTTTCTGAGGAAGGCCATGTTGTTTGGCACCAGTTACCTTCTGATTGGTAGTCCCATTCAGGGGTGGCTTCCCGCCGCTTCGGTATGGCTGCGCAACTGACAGCGACCAACAACAGCAGCCAGAGAATCTGCTTCATGCTGCCTTGACAGCAGCAAGAGAAGGAAGACCAAATCAAAAGATCCTCTTTACAGTCTCCGCACAGACCTCACAGCCTCATTCCTGTTCTGTGTCCAACCCCACCTCTTTTTTTCCTTGATGGCTCCCATATGGTCGCTCATCTAGCTGGGCTGGTCACCAGTTTGTCATATCAGCGTGCAGAGAAAAAAAGAGGCGTCTCTTCTTCTGTAGCCATAGAAACACAACACTCCTTGCATCCATTCACCAGTCCAAGTCCAGCTGGATAGAAATATTGTCCAGGGGTTTGATGATGTCATGTTGGACTTGGATATCATCTGACTTATGACCGTCCTCTCCATAGAAGGTCCTCATTTCCTCCATGTCTCACAATAGCTTTGAAACTTTGGGATGTTGCAAGTTGGAAAGAAATGGAAATGGGTGAACAGGAGCAGTGGTGAAATCCTCCATGGTTTGCCACCGATTCGCTGCCTGTGCATGCGCAGTGCACACCAAACGCACACTGTGTGCACATGCACAGTGTGTGGCAAACACACACTGCATGCACAGTGTGCACCAAACATACTCTGCGCATATGTGCATGTGCAGTTCGTGCCAAATGCACGCTTCGCACAGAAAAAGGTTGCTTAACAAGGTAAGTAGAACGGGGGGGGGGAATAGCTATGCCGCGTATTTAGATTTGCCAGAAAGCAGGATTTCCTGCTTTCTATCGAATATAAATCGCGCGGCACAGCTGATTGTCAGAAATACCAGTTCGGACCAACCGGTAGCCTTTTTTTACTACTGGTTCGCCAAACCAGTAGCTGGTTTGCCCAAACCGGTGCAAACTGGTAGCATTTCACCACTGGACAGGACAGAATAGAAATTGTGGATCTGAGAAGGCAAATTGCTCAATATTGCTAGTTCCTTGTTAGGAGGGGGGTAGCTTAGACTGTGTCTTCATTGGATTGTGTCAACCCCCATGTGATCCTCTTTAGTCCGTTTGTTAATTCAGCAGTAGATGAGCACAATAAATAATACTGTTGCTATTATATTCTAACACACCAAGCATGAAGGGGAGAGGAAGAAAGAGATACAGCTGGAAACATTCATTTTTTATTTCATTCTCACTTCTGTTCTTTCCCATGATTTCAGGCTAACAGACCAGGCTAGCTATAGCCAGAGTCAGACAGTGGCTGCTGCAACTGCTTGAAAGCCCTTGTCACTTGGGGTCTGTGGGTCCTGTTTCCATTCCTCATCCAACCTCAGCTCTCCCCTCTTTTGCTCAGAACTGGTCCTTTTAGACCTTTCTCCCTTTGCATATAAATAAGAGGCTGATTTGTGCCGACAGCTGAAATTAATGTCTGACTGCAGAAAAATAGAAAGGAGCAGATTAAATTGAGGGTGAGCAAGACAAGTAATGTGACCTAGACACTTTGCCATCTGAACTTAGCTATCTATGGATCTAGCCTGACGTCCTGTTTGTGTTTCCTATATGTGTTTATCCATTCAAGACATTTTAATAGGAAGGAATTGAAAATGCATTGAGCCCTAAAAGTTAATGCTGCCGGGCAGTTTGCCACTTTCCAGATGAATTAGATTCCAACTCTGACTTGCCAGCCAGCCTGTGATCAAGACTTTCAAAAAATATTTATAATTTTTTTAAAAAAACCACAACTGAATAAAAACTTTATTTACCTGCTGAAATCTTCAGCTGGCAAGATGTGGTGATAATTCTTTCAAGTCTAGCTTGTTGTTCTTTTTCAAACCAAGATCTGCCTCTCTTCACTTTATTATAACATTGACCTGAAATTTTGCCATTCTTCAAATTACAAACAGATCCTTTTGGCCTGCTATAGGAAACACTCCGATCTGCAGTTTATATCTCTGAAGGGATGGAGGAGGGAAGTAAGAGATTTGTGGGACTAATACTCCAAAGTACATTTTAGGTCACTAGCACTTAAGAGTAAAGAATAAGATTCTCTGTTTATTCATATTTTCTGATTGATAGACAATAAAAAGGAGCAGCGGGTGGGTGGGAAGCTGTCCACTCCAACTTTACTGCACACAATTTACACAGAAACTCTGTTTACAAAGGCACAAAATTGCAATTCCCCAGCATGTGTTTTCTTGGGAAATATGGACAACTGGGAATTACAAAAGGTAAAGAGGCTTTGACTTACTTCTTTTGAAAGTTAGAGAGAAACGTTCCAGCTTGTTGGCATTAGCTTTGCTGCTCTCCCCGCCTCCCCTTGCTCTTAATGATATCCAGACAATGGATTTTTTTTTTAAGTGAGAAGAGCACATTCAGCGTGGTTCACATCAGGTAGCCAGATGGGGACATACGTCAGGCCCTTCTCAGTGTTTATGAGTCCAGATGGCACAATAGAGATAAGCAGAAGGAAAATGGATGGGAACACAAAACCTATCTCCTGACCTACAGGGCACTGGTAGAGTTGGAAAAGGCCACTTCATTCATTGAGCCACAGCTCAACTCAGAGTTAGAATCCATATGAAAATATTCTCAACCAGATGGCTGTCTTGATCATGAATGCAATCTGTGAAGAGAAGCCCATCATTTCTCTGGTTAATGAGCTCCAAGGCCTAACAGCAGTAAATTCAATCAAAATTTATTTTTTCCTGCAACTTTTAAGATATTCTTCGTTAGTTAGAATAATAGATCTGGACCTTCTTGGAAGGGATGTGCATGAAATTAAAAATATTTTGTCCTATATGTGAAAGAAAACACATTATGTCTTGGAAATTTGTGTGGGCTATTCCAGGGAGGGAGGGCATTATCTGACCAAAGCAAAACCAGATAGCAAATTGGGAAAATCTTAAGCATACACCCATTGCTCTCCTCTGCCTGTACACAGTAACACACCTTTTATCTCCTACACTCTGCATCTACCTGCCATACCAGTCCCAGTTCTCTGAAGACATGTCACTCTAGACCAGCGGTTCTCTCAACCTGAGGGTCGCGACCCTGTTGGGGGTCGAATGACGATTTGCCAGGGGTCGCCTAAGACCATCGGAAATATGGGAAGTACACTTGCGAGTCGAAGAATCGCGCTCCAATGGTTGACTCCACAAGCCAGTTGCAGGCTCTTCAAATCGCTAGCCGAATTCGGCTTCAGGAGCGGTGAATTAAAAAAGAGAGAAATCTTTGCTCTAATGTCTCCCTCTCAAGCCAGCTGCAATCACTCCCAATCGCTAGCCTAATCTGGCTTCAGGCGTGATAAACTTAATAGGGGAGGAGTCTCCGCTTTAATGCCTCCGTCCTCAAGGCAATCGCAAGCAGTTCAGATCTAGCCAATACGGCTTCAGGCGCAATAAATTCAAAACGAAAATAATTTTATGGTTGGGGTCGCCACATCGTGGGGAATTGTATTAAAGCAGCACTATAAAGGTTGAGAACCACTGCTCTAGACCTTCCATTTCTCCTACCCTGGATCACGTCTAAGATAACCTATGTGGTACAGATCCATGCATAAGACATGCATACTTTGGGTCATTTCACAGATACTATAATTTGTGCAAGGGACACTCCATGCATGGAAGTCTTCACAACCTTACTTTTCTGTGTATCGTCCTTTGACATCTCTCTGGCATGCTATCATACCCCCATCCAAGATAAACATTTACAGCTCCTTCAGCTTACCTTCATTGGACTTAATGTTTCTAGTTCTTGCTCTTCTCTGGAAATATTTGTCTGAATTCTTTCCAAAACTGGTTTTCAGACCTTGATGCAATATTCAAGGTGTGATCTAACACAGAATGAAGTGGAGCCAATTACTTCCCAAGACTTGGAAAATATTTGATCGATGCAAGCTAAAACTGCCTTTGTTTTCTTGGAGCTACACCAGAAGCTGGACAGAGGTCCTCACTATTAAAACAAATATTTCAAGTTTTGTTTTCTTGAAAGGTCTATTATCTATGTGGCTTCCCCTATCCTGTATCTGTGCATTTTATCTTTGTTTCACCCTAAGTTGAAAATTTTGCATTTGTCTCTTAAATTGGTATATTTAGCTGTTTCTATAACCCATCAAAACCATTTTGAATGTTATTTCTCTCTTGTAAGGTATTAATATATCAACAATGTTATATCCTCCATCAGTTAATCCAAATCATTGCCTTAGAATCATAGAATTATGGAATTTGAAGGGACAAAGGTCAACTAGTCCAATCCTCTGCAATGTGTAGAAAAACCAATTAGCTTCTTCCTCAAGTGGTAGTAGTCCAGTCCCTTCTTAACAATATTCAAAGATGGAGAACCCATAATCTCTCTTGTACCCATTATTTCTGGTCCTACTTTATGTGGAAGTGGAAAGTAGTTCCTGACCATTTTCTCTATGGCAACCTTTTAATGTACCTGAACACTGATATTATGTCTGCTTTTGAACTTTTTTTCTCCCAACTCTTTTATACTTCTAAGTCATGATCCAGAAGGTGGTCAGAAGTATGTTCCTACCAGCCATTTTACATACATGGCTCAGGTTAAGCCATTTGTTGCCAATGGCTGCATCCATTAACATGTACAACCTGTATCATATTTATAGAATAAAACCAAATTCTTTACTTGCCAGATTGCTAAAAACATGGATCCCAATTTTTTTTTGTTTTAAGATGAGATTTGAAACAGTAGCTGACTGCCCACAGGCACAGCAAGCACTTTAGAAATTAGATATTGTCAGGACTTGAAGTGAATCACCATGACATATATATCTGTATTGGAACAATACATGAATGGTGGTCAGGAGAAATGTTTGGGGCCCAAGGGCTGCATAAATTCAAATCAAGTAGAGAGCAAAATGGAGAAAGCAAGAAAAGGACCCGAAGCCATCATTTTGGATGCTTTTAATAGGTTTTTATTTGCAGGGCTGTTATTCAGTTAAGTCCAGTCCAGTCCAAACCAAACATACACCTCTGCAACCCAAAGAACCAAGAAGAACAGCAAGAGTGGCTACAGCCCATTGAGCTTGAGAAATCTAGTCAAAATGCAAACCCAGGAAACAAAAGTCACACGTCCTGCCAGCAATAACTAGGGCCAGAGAGAGTGTTTATGAGCCCCAGCTACAACTGCCTTGAAAGGCAAAGACCGCATCCTTCACAGCAAGTGTTTGGAGGCCAGTCCTACATGCCCATAATGAAAACGGGAGCTGGGACAGAGGCACATTTTTTGGTGGTGACGAAGACCTAGGAATATAAACTATGGAAGGGCAGAAACAAAGGCTGTATGTCCACATAACCAGAGAGTTGACGTGGAGGGCCTCTTTCTCTCTAATGTTGCAAGGTTGGTCAGGGTGATTATATAGGCTTGCTATGCAGAATACTTCTGCGAGGGGAATCTATTGTGTCTTAACATAAAACTGTCCTAGCAGATATACTGGGGATTTTGGATAATAAAAAATAATAATTTCTGGACATGTGAATGGAGGAGCCCAGGTATCAGAAGAAAGAAGGAATAGGAGGCACAGCTAATATATGATTATGTGAACAGTAGGCAGGGATGTGTTCTAGAGGCAAGGCCATTTCTATTGCAATCACTATGTTCTAGAGGCAAGGTAATTTTTACACAGGCATTTTAGTGAGGTAAGACAAACTCCCATTCCAATATATGCTCCATTTAACTTTGTTGTGCTGATCCCTGTGTAGTCATTAATAGACATGAATAAAATGCCTAGATATTTTGCCCGATCATAGCTTTGGATCCCAGGAAATTGCTTTAAATATAAAGGGAAAATAGAGCATGGAGACTTGGTACAAATAACTGCTTGTGAACTGTTGCTTTCCCAGTCCTGGCACAGCTGGAATGAAGCTGCTGTAGGGTTTCAAACCTGGAAGTGACAAGATATGCTTCCCGTTGCCAAACCAGGATGAAAAAGACCTTCTCTCTTAGCTAACCGTAGATGCAGAATTCTGGTAATTATTTTAATCTGCTGCCATTAGGGATGTAGGGCAAGAAATGGATGAAGAGGCAACCAGAATCATCCCTGCCTGGTTGAGAAAGATGTTCTTCCCCCACTCTCCAGTGCCGAGGTTTAACCTGGGGCTTTAAAGCCACAGTATGTCCTGCGATCACACGTCACTCAATATGAAGCTATAATGAGAGAGTGGACCAATGTGCCTCAGGCACCAGTGACCCAGAAACTTTGAGGCTAAATGCAAAGCATGTCAAGAGAACAACATTACACAAGCTAGCCCTGGGGGACCAAGTCATCCCTTCAACACTACTGCCTAGCCTCACTGACAAGCTTAAGGCGGGGAAAGCTTGTGGCATGCAAGCTAACAGGGCGACACGGCCACACCGCCATGAGCCCACAGAGCTGATCAGCCACCTGTGCGACTTCAGCTCAAGGGAAGCAGGACCTCTGGCTTTCTACAATACTGAGAGCAAAGAAAAGACAAGGCAGCACAGTGGGGCCATCTTATTTTTTCCCACTGGGACATCCTGTTCCAATTGCAAGCTGCCACCTTGTAAATGGCAATTGAATACCTGTGATATGGGTCCTTTCCCCCCTTTCCTGTCTTGCCCTGCCCCACACAGTACATCATCCCAGGAGGAAGAACAGTCCTGCCTGGCTAATGGTTTGCCTCTGTATTTCTGCCAGTTGGTCTGTAATGGCCGCCCCGATCGCCAAGCCAAACAGGGCCTAGCTCCGTGGGAGGCTACACATCTCGCAATGATCTGTGCCTGGCTGGTTCATGAAGGTGCAGTGCTGACAGGCCCACATTGAAGAAGTTGTTGCATGTGTTGAACTGCCCATGGCACCATATTCTTGGAGTCCTGGCAACTGAACGCCCACTGTGCCTGAAAAAGTGAAATGGAATAATTAGGAGATGGAAAAAGCTCCAACAAGCAGAAAACATTTTTTGCCTGAGAACTTTATAAATTGCTAGATAATTTCTAGAGTAAATGCAATTTTCCCTTAGGAATATTCCCATTCCTTGGCACAACACTGTCTAATTCTTTCCACAGATTTCTACAATTGTATCCTCTAAAAATCTTTCCTTTCTTTCTTTCATGAATTAAATCACCGCTATATATATACCGGTAACTACTTCGGTACAAAGTGTAAAGTTTTGTTTACTTGTGTTGTACTAAATTCATCCCTAAAGGTGGTTTCAAATCTAAATTCCAACACTAGGCAATTTGATATAGGTAAACAAAAGCTGTCCAGCATCTTTGGAGTGAGGTGATTCAAAAAAAGGAAGGACATTAAACATACTGCAAAGCTGCTCAATGGTAGCCCACTGTTCAGATTTTTTCCAGGTCTGAGCGAGTTCCTCATTCCGGGTTCTTACTGCCTCCAGCAACAAGCTGATACTGTCCTAAAAAAGGAAATAAACCACATCACAACCCTACCTACATTTTAAATAAAGGATTAATGCACCATATTCCACTAGCTGTAACTGTTAGTAATATTTAACTACACAGAGACAATTTTTGTCAAATAATTTACAATCTCCAAAATAGGTCACTCTATCTCTTCTCTCACTTTCAGGACATCTAAAAGCATGGAGAAACAGTATAAAAATACATTTTGTTTCCTTCCTTTGAGACCTAAGAATGCCATTTCAGGTATTCTATTTCCATTCCAGTTTTAAAGGCCAATTATTCTTGAAAGAAGAAAGAAATGAAACTTCTACTGCCTTGTTTAGCAGAATCTTTAAGAAAGGAACTGCCAGCGTAAAAAGAAGACCACATTTAGAATACTGGTATGAGCAAGAATGCATGAATGAATCATCATGCTCCACATTTCAGTTAGAAGCAACTGTTGTCCGACATTCACAAGCGACACTATGCAGGATTACATTAAAATGGATTTGCTGGGGGAAAAAAAAAACATTTATTGAGATTTGAACAGCAGGTGGCACTGCAGACAAGTTCTGAAATGAACTGGATAACAATGTGCATCGTCATTTCATCCTTGTTCTTGAGCGGAGAGGGCTCAGGAAATAAAAATGTTTCTACTGGCTTCAAAATCACATCACTGCATAAATGTCAGAATCTATATTAGGGTTGCACATTGGATTTGTTACATATCAGATCCTGATGTATACGAATAATCGGGAAAGAAAACTGTTTGAAGGCTAGGATGGATACTTACCAGAGAAGCAATTACTACACCTGTAAGTGTCATTACACTGACCTAAAACAGCAAAGTTACAGGAACTGTTCTTAAAAAAAAAAAGCTTACTTCAAAAATGCCTGCTCTGATTTCTATGAAATTTAGAAAGGTACATTTGTCTTCGGAGAAGGGCGGGATATAAATGTAAACAAAAAAAAAAAGAAGAAGTTCTGGCTTGTGTGCCAATTTAACCCCATTCTACTGAAAAACAGAACTCCTTGTCTTTCTATGCTATAAACTTCAGAGTTCAGTTTCTCTAAATCAAAGGCAGATGGGAAAGGCTTTGTCCAGAATTATGAAAACTTGTTGGGAAGTTTCTAAAATGTAAAGAGGATAGACTTTGTGCATCCCATATTTTATTATTAAGGCAACAATTGCATCATTACACTTCATTATCATAATAACATTCAGTAAACCTGGTTAATTATCCACTGGCAGCTCAATTGTTCCACACATCATTACAGTTCTTTAGGTTCTCTGAAAAATACAGGACACTATTACTTTTCCTGCCTTTTTTTAATGTAAAGGCAGAGCATAATGTTTATCAGTGATCCAGCAAAAGTTAGCCAATTTGGTTAGCCATAAGCATGGATTAAAAATAGACAAATAAGATTGCAAAATTGATCTTTTACAAAAGAATTTCTGATACAGAAAATTTAACGACATGCCTAAGTGTCAAACTTGGTTCCACCCAGGCTGAGCGACAATTGCTACCAACTTATTTCTTCAAACAGCTCAGAATTGACTGTCAAACTACCAATCTAGAAACCACTTCTAACAGTCAAGATATACTGTTTTAAAGTCAGTTATGCTTAGCAGCCTTCTTAATGTAAGCTTTATGCTTTTCTCCAAAAATAAAGTCATTACATACCCTTAAAGGCATCACTTCATTGGTGACCAAGAAGAGGAGAAGATGGAAATCAGAGATGATGTCAAGGAATACAGAAGAGGTATTCTGGGACAAATATGTAGCTAGAATGTGAAAGTCCTGCAAAGATTGACAAAAGCATTCTTTAGCCAACTGGAACATTCCATGCAATTTACCAGTGTATGTAATACCCTGTCACAGGGCTGCAAAAACTGTTATCTCAATAGCTGTATTGAGATAGTGGGCAGGACCCAAGCAGTCAGATGACTTTTTAATATGAGATTATTGCTAACTTTATTATTTAAGTTTAGAATTGTTTAAGCATTTAAATCTTTCTCTTTTTTTGTAGCAACATTCTCAAACTAAAATACCTGTAGTTTCTCCCCCTCCCCCCCTTTTTTTCTTTTTAGTAAAAGTCTTATGATACTAAATGTCTTTTCTCAGGATCATAGCACCCTCTGCTGATGAAACTCTTCCAGCAAGAATGAATAAGATAGAAATAGTATCCAGAAAGCAAACACATCAAATTTAAGAGATATGCAAGAAGACAAAGAAGCTGGGAAATATAGTGGCAAACAAAGAAGGGAGGCAGAGAGATAGTAGGAAAAACTGGGAAGATGTCAAGGTAGAAAAAGAAACAGCAGTTGGTTGGATGCAGAGGACAGGAAATGTAGTACTGTAGAAGCAACAGTAAATAAAGGCTGTGAAAGGAAAACAGCATTGTAGGCTCTATTAGATACCCCACCATGTCATAACTGGCCTGCAGGTTTTGCATTTGGGCTTTCCTGAACATTCCCAGTTTAGAGAGCAATTTCACACATCTTGTTCTATCTATGAAGACTGCTGACATTTGTGATGTAAAGAGAACAAATGAATGACACTCTTGGTTTTTTGCGAAAGAGCAACAAGATATTCCTTCCACATCAAGGAGAAATTAGAAAAAACTTGCTCTTGAGGGAAATTTACTGTGTTTTTTTTCAAATGGCTGGTAACAATAGTTTATGAAGACAGTTGCAGAAACTTCTACTGCTTATAATTTTCATCCAATGTCTGACCAATGATGTAAATGCCATTCTTAGCAATGGGGCAGATGGTGAGCTTTTTCAGCTGATAAGAGTTGACAGTGAAAAGCTGAAGTAAGCTAAATTGTTTTTAGATCCAATAGTTCAGGGCTGTCAAACTCCCGGCCCACCAGATGTGTCACGTGCTGGCCACACCCACGCCTGGTTTAGCAAAGGGGAAAGAAGTCCCGATATGTCATGTGATGCGGCTGTGATGATGCGAGTTTGACACCCCTGCAATAGTTCTTCTCTATCGCTATGAACATAAGCTCAAAAGGGGACAGCAGGAATAGAAAAGACAGCAGGTTATATTTTCTTCCTCTCAAAGGACAAAACCTGCTTAGTGTTTCCTTTTTTCAATTAAATATTGCAAAGATCTTTTGTTTGGCAGCAAAAGTCAAGGCTACAGCTGAAGCATATACCATATACGAACAAGTGTGCTGAATAGAAGTCTTACCAAAACACAATTTGTAACCATGGTAGACGTTTTGCTCATGGTAACATACATGCAAGCTTTACCTCCAGATATAGCAAAAACTTTATTTTAAATTAGTATGTGAAATCTGTTCACGTACAATTGGTTACATTTTGCAAAAAACTAAAAAGGGGTGAATTAAAACTACTGTATTTTTCGGACTATAAGACACTCCAGACTATAAGACACACCTAGCTTTTGGGGGAAAAAACAGGGGGAAAAAACTGCCTCTGCCTCCCAGCAATTTGCCTCCTTGCAGCAAACAGCCAACAGCCTAGTCAGCTTCAGCAGTTGGACTGGCCTCCCATAATACTGCCTATCAGCTGTTCCAGGCTGCAGAGATCACCACCACCCATCACCACTGCCCATTGCCACTGCCACCTATCACTGCCTCCGTGCATCCCATTTTCGGCCTCCGTGCATCCCATTTTCGGTCTCCACATGCCCCATTTTCAGCCTGTTCCAGGCAACGATCCTCACCACCTGGAATGGGTTGAGAATGGGACATGCGGAAGCCAAAAATGTGGCATGCGGAGGTGGCAACAGACGGCAGCAGCAATGGCAATGGCGATGGGTGGTGGCAATCCCTGCAGCTTGGAACAGCTGATAGGCAGTATTCTGGGAGGCAGTTCCAACCGCCAATTAGCTTTTGGCACTAAATCAGGCTGTGCTGAAGCTGACCAGGCTGTTTGCTGCAAGGAGGCAAACTGCTGGGAGGCAGAGGCTGAAGAGTGGGGGCAGCAGGTGGGCGGGGCTTCGGCAACATCCGCTCTATAAGACGCACAGACATTTCCATCCACTTTGGGGGGGGGGAGTTCGTCTTATACACTGAAAAATACAGTATTTACCATTTGTAAAAAAGCCAATTTTATGCATGATGTTATCTGCTTTTAAATATTAAAAAACTAAATAAATGCAAGTGTATAGATATTTCCCTTTATTCAAACTGCTATTTACACTTACCTGAGTTTCTCCCAGTACATCACGATTCTCAATAGGGAATGGACTTTGAGAAATAGAAAATGTGTAAACTGGATCTTTTGGAAACGTGGTAGTAATCTTCAAAACAGTAAAAATAACAACAGTTGAAATTCAAATGACAAATGATGTTAACAGGCACTGCAGGAGACAGGGCAAATCCCCTATGTATGACAGAGACAGGGCTCATATAATGCCTTTTAAAAAAAGATTCTTTCAGGTAGAAAAATTGAAAGGAGAAATGAAATGAAGTTTCTTATGGGTCTTCCAGTCTCTTTCTTTTAAAATCTCTTGTATGTCTCCCCATATATTTTCGCAAATATAAGCAAGCTATGGCTTTTTTAGTGTTTTGCATGAGGTAATTAAGAATCAGTTCACCTCTGACAAAACGACTATATTGCCCAAGACTTCTGAGACCACCAAAGGTTCAAATTCCTACTGCTTTCTAGACTAGAGGGAGGCAAGATAGCTTACTTATATATATATATATACATACATACATACGTCTTTGGTTGTTCGGGTTTTCTCCCGTGTAAAATTGGAAGTGTCTTGGCGACGTTTCGACGAAGTCTCATTCGTCATCTTCAGGCTTCAGCTTCGTGCTTCTGGGAGCAATGTGTGATCGCAGCTGTTTCTTCCTTTTAACTGCTAGTGGGGGTTTGAACTGATTGGGTGGGAGCTTGGCTGTGCTCTGATTGGATGGGGGTTTTTCTGTGCTCTGATTGGCTGGGGTGTGTCCAGTGGTGGTGGGGCCTTGGTTGTGCTCAGTCTAATCTGTGCTGCAGGGGGATTTGAGCTGGTGAGCTGCACTGCTGCTGTTTGGCTTCGTGTTCGTGGTCGTGCTACATCTTCGTAGTGGGTGTCAGTCTGCTGCATGTATGGATTGGAGGGGTTTGAAGTGGCTAATGTTGCAGCTGCGGTCTGGCTTCTGGTCCTTGGTCGTGCTTCCTGATCAGTGTGGGTTTGGGTGTGCTTTCTGGGTGGATGTGGTGGTGACATCCTGTGTGGACCTCGTGAGTGTGGGTCTGGTGTCATTCCTCGTGTTAGGGACACGTTTGTCAATAAGGGCAGGTTTCCAAATGGCTGGTAGGCGGAGGTATCATCTCGTTTGTTCATGCTGTGTGGGCGTTTTCTATCTCGATGGCTTCTCTGATTATTCTGTTGTTAAAGTGTTCAGTTTTGGCGATAGTTCTGGTCTTTTAAAGTCAATATCGTGTCCTGTGACTTTAAAGTGTTGGACCAGGAAGAAGTTAGTTCCTCTTTTTGAATGAGTTCTTGTGTTCTTCAATCGTGCACTTATTCTTCTGTTGGTTTGTCCAATGTATGTGGTGGGGCAGGCGGTGCATGGGATTTCATATACTCCTTGATTTTCTAACTCAATTTTGTCTTTGGGGTTTCTTAGGATGGTGGATATTTTTGGTTTGTGCAGAATGCTGTCTTGATGTTATGTTTGTGGAGGATCTTGCTGATTCTGTCTGTGGTGCCTTTATATATGGGAGGAGGGCTGTGCCATTTTCTTGCTCTCTGTCTTGGGTTTTAGTGGGGGTTCTTTTGGATTAGTTTGGTAATCTTATTTCTCTGGAATCCATTGGATGTTAGTACGTTTGTGAGAGTGTGTAGTTCGGTTTTAGGTGTTGTTCGTCAGCTAAGCATTTTGTTCTAGAGATGAGTGTCTTGGCTACGGAGTTGATCTGTGCTGGGTGGTGGTGTGAGTGCATGCAGATAGCGGTTTGTGTGTTTTCTTCTGGTAGATGGTGTGTCCTAGGGAGCCATTGGGTTTCTTGTAGACTAAGACATCTAGGAAGGGAAGTTGGTTGTTAACTTCTGTTTCCATGGTGAACTGTATTTTGGGGTGTAGGCTATTGAGGTGTGTGAGGAAGTTTTCAAGTTTTTCTTTCCCGTGTGGCCAGATTATGAAGGTGTCGTCTACGTATCTGAGCCAGAGTTTGGGTTTGTGATCAGATTTTTCTAGTGCTTGGGTTTCAAAGTGTTCCATGTAGAGGTTGGCAATGACAGGTGAGAGGGGTGATCCCATGGGTGCGCCTTCTATTTGTTTGTATTTTTGTCCGTTATAGATGAAGTATGTGTTGGATAGGCAGTGGTTGGTCAGATCTAGTATGTGCTTGGGGGGGTTATATTTGTTTTGGACAAATATATTTATATTTGTCTTAGTCTACAAGAAACCCAATGGCTCCCTAGGACACACCATCTACCAGAAGAAAACACACACAAACCGCTATCTGCATGCACTCTCACACCACCACCCAGCACAGATCAACTCCGTAGCCAAGACACTCATCTCTAGAACAAAATGCTTAGCTGACGAACAACACCTAAAAACCGAACTACACACTCTCACAAACGTACTAACATCCAATGGATTCCAGAGAAATAAGATTACCAAACTAATCCAAAAAGAACCCCCCACTAAAACCCAAGACAGAGAGCAAGAAAATGGCACAGCCCTCCTCCCATATATAAAAGGCACCACAGACAGAATCAGCAAGATCCTCCACAAACATAACATCAAGACAGCATTCTGCACAAACCAAAAATATCCACCATCCTAAGAAACCCCAAAGACAAAATTGAGTTAGAAAATCAAGGAGTATATGAAATCCCATGCACCGCCTGCCCCACCACATACATTGGACAAACCAACAGAAGAATAAGTGCACGCATTGAAGAACACAAGAACTCATTCAAAAAAGAGGAACTAACTTCTTCCTGGTCCAACACTTTAAAGTCACAGGACACGATATTGACTTTAAAAGACCAGAACTATCGCCAAAACTGAACACTTTAACAACAGAATAATCAGAGAAGCCATCGAGATAGAAAACGCCCACACAGCATGAACAAACGAGATGATACCTCCGCCTACCAGCCATTTGGAAACCTGCCCTTATTGACAAACGTGTCCCTAACACGAGGAATGACACCAGACCCACACTCACGAGGTCCACACAGGATGTCACCACCACACATCCACCCAGAAAGCACACCCAAACCCACACTGATCAGGAAGCACGACCAAGGACCAGAAGCCAGACCGCAGCTGCAACATTAGCCACTTCAAACCCTCCAATCCATACATGCAGCAGACTGACACCCACTACGAAGATGTAGCACGACCACGAACACGGCCAAACAGCAGCAGTGCAGCTCACCAGCTCAAATCCCCTGCAGCACAGATTAGACTGAGCACAACCAAGCCCCCACCAACACAGGACACACCCCAGCCAATCAGAGCACAGAAAACCCCATCCAATCAGAGCACAGCCAAGCTCCCACCCAATCAGTTCAAACCCCACTAGCAGTTAAAAGGAAGAAACAGCTGCGATCACACATTGCTCCCAGAAGCACGGTTGAAGCCTGAAGATGACGAATGAGACTTCGAAACGTCGCCAAGACACTTCCAATTTTACACGGAGAAAACCCAACAACCAAAGACCTATATACAAACACCCGTGAAAACCTCAGAAAACAAATATTGCACCTCTCACGGGAGGAAATCCACCATCTGACCAGGACCTATGAAAACTAGAAGTCCAAAGAGCTTCCATTTTATGTGACCTCATTCCTACGAAACTGCCGCGATGAAAATTTAATCCCCAAATGCTTCCAATTGAAATTCCACTCCAACTCTGCAGCCACCAAACGATCCTAAAAAGAACAGAATTGGCCTTAATCAGAAATGAACTTCACACAAAAGATTCCTCCTAGATCAAATCAACAAAGATCTCCTCACACTTCACCTCAAACTCAGCAACAAGATGCACCCTGCACTTTGGGACAAATCCAAAACAACTTGCCGTCTGGAGAGCGAAACACAGACCACCCTCAAGACAGACACGCACACCAACAAACTCAAGACTACAAGAACGCCAGAAACAAACCCTCCACCCTCACAGCAACACATGAAACAAACAGTGCATAACATCTCAGATAGGATCCTCACCAAAGCTGAAACCGATGTCCTTTCCAAAGGATTCAACTTTGCAGTCACTCCCAAATACATCCCCACTGAGACCATTATATGCGGAGTTGAAACCAGCCTGACCAAAATCAACCCCGATGACGCTAACAAAATCAGACTCAAATCACCAACATCCTCTGCAGCAGCAAGCCACCCAAAAGCAACTTACCCAAAGAGGAACAGACAGCACTACTTAACCTGAAAAAGATACCAGCATAATAATCCTACCAGCAGACAAGGGCAACGCCACGGTGGTTATGAACACATCTGACTACCAAACCAAATTAACCAACCTACTCCAAGACCCTGCATACAAGCCCCTAAAACAGACCCCACCACCTACCTAGAAAAACCACTAGATCCAAAATAAAAGCCTCCCCATCAGCGAAGAAATCCAACAAAGAATCATTCCCAGAGAGAAATCATCCAGATGCCCTAAGCTCTACGGCCTCCCAAGATACACAAAGAAGGAACCCCCACTCAGACCCATAGTCAGCTCCATAGGCTCACCTCTACAAAACCTAGCCAAATTTCTCGCCAAACAACTACAGCCCTATGCAGAATCCATCACCTCACACGTAAAAACTCATTCCAGTTCATAGAGATCATAAAGAAACAAAACTTACAGCCCAGCGACCTACTCGTGAGCTTTGATGTCATATCCTCTTCACCCAAGTGCCAATCAAAGAAGCCTTGACAGCTATCCAAAACAAATATAACCCCCAAGCACATACTAGATCTGACCAACCACTGCCTATCAACACATACTTCATCTATAACGGACAAAATACAAACAAATAGAAGGCGCACCCATGGGATCACCCTCTCACCTGTCATTGCCAACCTCTACATGGAACACTTTGAAACCCAAGCACTAGAAAAATCTGATCACAAACCCAAACTCTGGCTCAGATACGTAGACGACACCTTCATAATCTGGCCACACGGGAAAGAAAAACTTGAAAACTTCCTCACACACCTCAATAGCCTACACCCCAAAATACAGTTCACCATGGAAACAGAAGTTAACAACCAACTTCCTTCCTAGATGTCTTAGTCTACAAGAAACCCAATGGCTCCTAGGACACACCATCTACCAGAAGAAAACACACACAAACCGCTATCTGCATGCACTCTCACACCACCACCCAGCACAGATCAACTCCGTAGCCAAGACACTCATCTCTAGAACAAAATGCTTAGCTGACGAACAACACCTAAAAACCGAACTACACACTCTCACAAACGTACTAACATCCAATGGATTCCAGAGAAATAAGATTACCAAACTAATCCAAAAAGAACCCCCCACTAAAACCCAAGACAGAGAGCAAGAAAATGGCATAGCCCTCCTCCCATATATAAAAGGCACCACAGACAGAATTAGCAAGATCCTCCACAAACATAACATCAAGACAGCATTCTGCACAAACCAAAAAATATCCACCATCCTAAGAAACCCCAAAGACAAAATTGAGTTAGAAAATCAAGGAGTATATGAAATCCCATGCACCGCCTGCCCCACCACATACATTGGACAAACCAACAGAAGAATAAGTGCACGCATTGAAGAACACAAGAACTCATTCAAAAAAGAGGAACCAACTTCTTCCCTGGTCCAACACTTTAAAGTCACAGGACACGATATTGACTTTAAAAAGACCAGAACTATCGCCAAAACTGAACACTTTAACAACAGAATAATCAGAGAAGCCATCGAGATAGAAAACGCCCACACAGCATGAACAAGCGAGATGATACCTCCGCCTACCAGCCATTTGAAACCTGCCCTTATTGACAAGCGTGTCCCTAACACGAGGAATGACACCAGACCCACACTCACGAGGTCCACACAGGATGTCACCACCACACATCCACCCAGAAAGCACACCCAAACCCACACTGATCAGGAAGCACGACCAAGGACCAGAAGCCAGACCGCAGCTGCAACATTAGCCACTTCAAACCCTCCAATCCATACATGCAGCAGACTGACACCCACTACGAAGATGTAGCACGACCACGAACACGAAGCCAAACAGCAGCAGTGCAGCTCACCAGCTCAAATCCCCTGCAGCACAGATTAGACTGAGCACAACCAAGCCCCCACCAACACAGGACACACCCCCAGCCAATCAGAGCACAGAAAAACCCCCATCCAATCAGAGCACAGCCAAGCTCCCACCCAATCAGTTCAAACCCCCACTAGCAGTTAAAAGGAAGAAACAGCTGCGATCACACATTGCTCCCAGAAGCACGAAGCTGAAGCCTGAAGATGACGAATGAGACTTCGTCGAAACGTCGCCAAGACACTTCCAATTTTACACGGGAGAAAACCCGAACAACCAAAGACCTATATACAAACACCCGTGAAAACCTCAGAAAACAAATACATACATACATATATACATATATATATATATATATATGTATGTATGTATGTATGTATGTATGTATGTAGGTAGGTAGGTAGGTAGGTAGGTAGGTAAGACAAAAAGTTCTTGTCTTTGCTATCAAAAGCTATGACTTTTGCAGCCCTATTCCTTCAACAGAAAGGATTCTATACATATTTTGTTGCCTCAGGCATGCTAATATTACAGACAATTGCATTTTAAAAATGAAAAAGTGTCATATATCACCTAACATTGCATAGGATAGATGTTAACCAAAAGGCTTTTTAATCAAGGAACAACACAATTTGAAATCAAATCAAAAGGCACAGAAATAATTATTATGCAATCAACTAATAAATGATACAGGTGTCAAGAATTTGGTTTCACTTAATAATAATAATATTTTAATTTGTATACCGCCCTTCTCCCGAAGGACTCAGGGCGGTGAACAGGCAGATAAAATACAAACATACACAATAGTTAAAAACAACCCTTAAAAAACTGATTTAAATTTGCCCAAAAATTTAAAATAACAATACACCCCATAAAATTACAAAAATTTAAAAACCCATCAAATTCAATTAAAATTTAAAAGTAAAATCAAGCTAGTCCAGCCATACGAAATAAATAAGTTTTAAGTTCGCGGCGAAAGGTCCTAAGGTCAGGTAGTTGTCGAAGCCCGAGGGGAAGTTCGTTCCACAGGGTCGGAGCCCCCACAGAGAAGGCCCTCCCCCTGGGGGCCGCCAGTCGACACTGTTTGGCTGATGGCACCCTGAGGAGTCCCTCTCTGTGGGAACGCACCGGACGATGGGAGATAGAGGCCGGCAGTAGACGGTCCCGTAAGTTACCCGGTCCTAAGCCATGGAGCGCTTTAAAGGTGGTAACCAATACCTTGAAGCGCACCTGGAAAACAACAGGTAGCCAGTGCAGTCTGCGCAGGATAGGTGTTACGTGGGAGCTCCGAACCGCTCCCTCAATAACCCATGCAGCCGCATTCTGGACTAGCTGAAGTCTCCGGGTGCTCTTCAAGGGGAGCCCCATGTAGAGAGCATTGCAGTAGTCCAGGCGAGAAGTTACGAGAGCATGAGTGACCGTGCATAAGGCATCCCGGTCCAGGAAGGGACGCAACTGGCGGATCAGGCGAACCTGATAAAAAGCTCTCCTGGAGACGGTTGCCAAATGGTCTTCAAAGGACAACCGACCATCCAGGAGCACGCCCAAGTTGCGTACCTTCTCCATCGGGGCCAATGACTCACCCCCGACAGACAGCCGCATCTGCAGCTGACTGTACCGAGGTGCCGGCATCCACAGCCACTCCGTCTTGGAGGGATTAAGTTTGAGCCTGTTCCTCCCCATCCAGACCCGTACGGCTTCCAAACACCGGGACAGTACTTCGACAGCTTCACTGGGGTGGCCCGGGGTGGAAAAGTACAGCTGAGTATCATCAGCGTACAGTTGGTATCTCACCCCAAAGCCACTGATGATCTCACCCAGTGGCTTCATATAGATGTTGAACAGGAGGGGTGAGAGAATCGACCCCTGCGGCACCCCTGCGGCACCCATACATGAGGCACCTCGGAGTCGATCTCTGCCCCCCTGTCAACACTGTCTGCATCCGGTCAGAGAGGTAGGAGGAGAACCACCGATAAACGGTGCCTCCCACTCCCAACCTCTCCAACCGGTGCAGCAGGATACCATGGTCGATGGTATCAAAAGCCGCTGAGAGGTCTAATAGGACCAGGGCAGAGGAGTAACCCTTTATCCCTGACCCTCCAGAGATCATCCACCAGTGCGACCAAAGCTGTCTCCGTACTGTATCCGGGCCGGAAGCCGGACTGGAACGGGTCTAGATAGACAACTTCATCCAGGTGCTGGGGTAGCTGACATGCCACCGCACTCTCTACAACCTTCGCCGTGAAGCGAAGATTGGAGACTGGCCGGTAATTCCCTAAAACAGCTGGGTCCAGGGAAGGCTTCTTGAGGAGAGGTCTCACCACCGCCTCTTTCAAGGCAGCGGGAAAGACCCCCTCCCGCAAAGAAGCATTTGTAATCCCCCGGAGCCAGCCTCGTGTCACCTCCTGAGTAGCCAGTACTAACCAGGAGGGGCACGGATCCAGTAAACATGTAGTGGCATTCAGCCTACCCAGCAGCCTGTCCATGTCCTCGGGAGTCACAGGTTCAAAATCATCCCAAACCACCTCAACAAGACGGGTCTCGGAACCCTTCAAATGCACCCTAAATGCATGTACCTGGCAATATATTTTCAATTTACTTATATCCCACATTGTCCAAAACAGACGCTTTTATTGTTGGGTAATGAATTTATTGGACTGTCAACTGGAACAGAAAGTTGGCAAACTCAACACAGCAGCCACCATCACTTCAAAAAAGCAGTATCTCAATGCATAGATCAGCCAATTTCAGTTTTTAGCAATAGATACATACACATACTCTTTCTCTCGCTAAACACATATACATACACCCCATGGGGGGAGGGAGGGGAAAGGAAGACAAATAGACAAGGAGGCTGAACAAGTGAATCTCTATGAATTCATAGCCTATAAGAATCTGTCTTAAATTGGTGCTACAATTTATTTATAAATGCATTGTAGCACCAATTATACAAATTTATTTGTATTCCGACTTTATTATTGTTACAAATAACTGAAGGTGGTGAACATATCCAATACATCTTTTTCTTCCTATTTTCCTCATAACAACTCTATGAGTGGGTTGTGGGCTGTGACTGAGAGTGAGAGTGACTGGCTTACAGACATCCAGCTGCCTTTCATGGCTAAGGTGGGACTTAAATTCATAGTTTTCAGTTTTCTAGCCCAGTGCCTTAACCACAAGACCAAACTGGCTCTCTGAATTATGTGTTAACTTCTATTTTATCTTTCTACATGTTACAATCACTTTTGAAATGTATTTTTTTATTTAGCAAAATATCTTCCCATCATTTTAATGTCAAATCTAGGGAATATATAGATACCTTATGTTATTAATCAAAATGTTATTAGCTATGGAGGACAATATCACTGATTTTTCACCTTTCTATTCAGATCACCTTTCTATTCAGACCTTTCTATTCAGAAATTCACCTTTCTATTCAGATCAAGTGTTTAACAAATAATTAAAATAAATAAATAATAAAAATGGAATAAAAATAGGATAAAACAAGATAATTAATTATACAAAAATAGAATAAAAACAATTCAGTTAAAACATAATATAGGAATGCTTATATTTGCCTCCCAAATTGAAAGCCTCTTCAACAGAAACTTCTAAAGCAAAGTCATGACTTGTGTTAGAAAAACGAAAAATGGAGGAGCAAAAAGAAAGTAAGAAATATTATAAATACACCTTGAGTTGTAAAAATAAAGGTAGGATATAGACCTAAATAAAGTCATATCATACATATATTGCTTAATCATTTCTCTGAAAGATACAGCACATACTTGTTCTCTTATAGATGTAATCACTAACATCTCTGTGAAGATGATACTTCCCACTTATTTAACATACAAACATAATTTTTTAGGAGCAGTGAGATCCTTTGAGCAGTGTGTTAATATAGAAACTAAACACTCTTCTGAGATTTTACACAACCAAAAGAAAATTGCAATCAGAAAGCTATAAACCACTTGTTAGCACTTACCTTTCCAGTAAGGGACTAATATGGCAAGAGTTCCTCAATTTACCTTATGAGAATTCTGCATATATCTATTCAATGTTTCTATTTACTTTAACCAAAGTAAAAAGTAAGCAAAATTGATACTTACATCTATGATTAGGTATTCAACAGGGAGAGGACGAGCTAGCTGAGTGATCTCATTGCCAAACTTGTCTATATCCTAAAACAAAAACCATCCCAAATTGTTAGGCAAAACAACTAACAAAGAATTACAAAGAGAACAATACCCTGTTTCCCCAAAATAAGACATCCCCTGATGATAAGCCCAATCGGGCTTTTGAGCGCAATAAGGCCAAGCACTTATTTCAGGGTTAAAAAAATATATAAGACAGGGTCTTATTTTTGGGGAAATACTGTAGTTTAATGGAGGGAAAAAAGAAATTAAACACAGAAAACCAGGGACCCATTGGTCAATTTCTAGTATGTCATCTAAGCATCAGCAAACTGATAGGATTCTAACATTCAAGTATCTTTCATACAGTTTCATCTCACTGGACCTCAGAAACTAAAATATAAATTCACATATTTAAATTTATAAAATAAATCAAAAACATTTTGGGGTTCTAGTTATAAAAACAGACCATATAAAACAAGCAGTCTTCTAGTATTTTAAAATATTTATCCCATTTTTTTCCTCTGAAAAGCAGTGTATAAAACTAATTATACCATTAACTGCATGGTTCATTTAAAATGTGTAGATACCACCCTCTGTCTCCCTCCCTTTCCCTTTCATGTATATATATATTCCCTCAATAGTATGTATTCCCTCCTTGATGTGTTGAATTCAGAAATGCTATGGGTATGCCAAAGGTTCTAGAACTATTCCCAGCTTTTGCTCCATGATCACAGATAGTCCTTGATTTATGATTGGTCGCATAACAACCATCTGAAATTATGATGGATTAAAAAAAGATCACCATCCTTGAAGTCACATGATCACATTTTGGGTGCTTGGTAACTGGCTTGCATACACAACTAGTGCAGTGTTCAATAGTTATAATTATTATGGTTTGTGACTTTTTTGCTGTTTTGTGCCCATTTGACAAAATGGGGTTGCACTTATGACCATGTGATTCACTTAATGACCAAGTGATTTGCTTAATTACCATCATAAAAACAGTAATAAAATCAAGTCCGGTTATGTGGTGGCTCAATTTACAACTGAAATTGCAATCCCAATTGTGATTATAAACCAAGAACTACCTGTAGACCTTTTGGGAAAGGAAGATCCCCTAAAACTTTTATTATTATTGTCTTTTTTATGTGCACTAAGACATTAAAAAAAGTGATCAGAGGAAAATAATAATAATTATTATTACAGAGATCACTGTCTTCTTAAGATTACTTTCCCTTACTTGTAGCTGCTCCTGTGTTGCTCACTAGAAAGGTAATTTTTGACTTCTCAAATTTGACACAATGTTGTTCTTTGTTATTATTTTAAACGCCTAGATTTTTCTGACATTCTTTACAGGCTTCATCTACTATTGAGGGAACATATGCACAGAAGCAGTGGATATTATGAACTTGAATGACTATCCCACACAGCTTTGAGTCTGTTCTTTTTCTTCCCTTGAAAATTTTGCTGCTGACAAGTATGGATCTCCTTTATTTTCTTAAATTACTGTCGTGGCCCAGAAAAGCCAAAATTTGGGCTTGTTTTACAAGTTCAGTAAGGGAAGGGAGATGGCTGGCATTTCTTCACTAATGAGAAAGTGGAAAAAGACCTTACTTGCGTCAAATACATATTACTTCAGAAATAAATATACTAAAAACAGGCATTTTTCATTACATTTTCTAAATCACAATTTAAATGGTATTAATAACCTGCTCAAATATAAATCAATTACACATTTATAGTCCCCAGCCGTAAAATTTTTCGTTTCTTATGCTTTGAAAATGTAGCCATGAGGCAGGTTTCAAGGCTACCTGGACAAAGTAATCCATGTAATTTACTTGATGTACCCACCAGGAAACCCTGGGAGGAAGAAGATAAACTTCACCACACCCAGGTGCAGAAGTGTACACATGCAGCCCTAACCAGAGAGCTGGAGAGAAATGTGAAATCCTAAGATGGGCACCGCTGAACAATGAACAATGCACAAACTAATCAGAACATCAAAGTGTAGCTGAGTCAGTCAAACTTGTAATTCTCAAAACTGCAGATTCAAATTTTATTTATCTCTTGGTCCCTGCCTTTCCACCTCATGGAAAAGGTTTCAGTTTCACAAAAGCAATTCAACTCTTTTCTAATTATTACTTGCCAAACAACTATAAATATGCCAACATGTCAAGTTTAATCATTTTAGCTGGTTAACAAGACTGTCTTTACACAAAGAAGCAGCTGTTAACCCCTAGCTGGAAACACAGAGTATCACTGACCTCTTCTTACTTCACTGCATGATCAGTTAGGCATCTAGTGAAAAATGTAACTCAGTAGGCTTTCCAAGCATAATGTAAAAAAATAATAATCTCACAGATGTTTTATTGCTCAAACAAAGTTAGTATAATGCTTGGTATAATGACATTTCCAATAATTACTGCAAGGGCCGGTGCTTTTAGATATTTTAAACTTCAGCAGGAATATATGGAAGGGAAGAAAGTTTACACAGCAGACGAACACATAGTTTCTTTTCATGGGCATGTCTCAATAGCATTTATTGTGAAATCTGGTGTACTTCCATAGCATTACACAAGGTTTTGTCCCACATATACCAATGATATTAAGCATAATATTTTAGACAAAAGTTATCTTTCTTTTAGGAATGCTCCATACATTTCTGAGACTATCAGGCCAGCAGCCATGAGCAATTATCCAACAGGAGTGCTTTTTCCACATAAAGGCAAAAAGCAAATTCAGTGAAACCAATCTAAAGACTCGCTTATGCAAGGGAGAATTTGCTATGCCACCCATATAATTAGCCAATCTGGAATACATCTTCAAATCCAATGAAGTTCTAATATGCAGAAACGTTTTTCCAGTACCTGTTCGCCTTCATATTTTCAGGGAATTTCACATTAAGTATCTTTAAAAAGGGGGTGGGGGTGGGGGAAGAAGCAAGTTTCTGAAATCAAAGTGAAAAAAATGGCTGAATAGCTTTCAAAAAAAATCTTTGTTTTCTCTAGGATAAAACAATAATAGAAAATGTAGTAAATAAACCCAGAATCACAATATGACGAAAGAACATATAATCCCTTGCTAATTATTTTAAGTATATTTTTGAAAGCCTTTTAGTACAGCAAACATCAAGTACAGCAAACACAAGGAAAATACTATTTTCTTTGCTAAACTGGCAGTAGTTATGATGCTTCCCATTTGTGAGCAGCATGGAATACCACATGAAGGACGGCACGAAGTTGTATCTCCATGTTAGTTCAATATATATTTACAGTAAACAGGAGGAAGGAAAGATCTGGTTCCCGATTAGGTTATTTTTTAAAATACTTATTTGGTTTGAAAATAGAATCCTTCTCAACTCCATATAAGCAATGAACTGATTCATCTAAGTAGAAAAGCACTGTAGGAAAACTATTTCAATTACAGCACTTGGAGCAACCTGAATATGAGCCAGTAAGTGTGTTGTGACTGCAATAAAAGGCAAATTCAATTTATGCTGCATCAAAAAATATACACATTCCAAATTCTCATTATTCTACCTTAGTCTGACTCCACATCTAGTATTGCATTCAGTTTTGGACATATTTTAAGAAGGATTCAGAGAAATTGAAACAGATCCAGGGAAGGAATCAGTGAGGAAAACAAGGACAGGACAAGATATAATGCCTATAAAGAGAGCCCGAAGGAGTTGGAAATGTTTCAAATTAAACAGTTTTCAAATATCTTAAAGGATGTCACACAAAGTTCAAGACCGTGAGTTCACCAACCTTACCCACATACCCCCGCATTGCTTTATAGTAGCTATTTGGATGTAGCTACCTATAAGGATAGGAAGGAAAAAAGAAGGAGATGGACATGTGCTACGGAATTTGTTGAACCAGAAGAATCTTGAGCATCTTTAATAATTCTTGCAACTAAGCCCTGTATTTGACATCTCACCTTCAGATTAATACCCCATTCTACAGTACATACAAAGCATTCATCATTTAGTAAGACCAAGAGTATGATTTAAAATGAGAATAAAGAAAGCTATTTAACCAAAAATATCCCACCACCACTGAAATCACATGATGGAATGAAACCTTATGCACATGACTTCACATGGAAACTAAAATCTAGTAACTGGCATTTCTTCAGGCCAGCATACAATGGCCTGAAGAAATGCAGGCTGCACCAATAGCAGAATTGCAAAAACCTTACCCAGTTTGCTTCTGAAAAGAGAAAGCTATGCGACAGGCAAAGGTCTCCCTGCAAAAACAATGTCATCAACTGTCTTTCTTTATTAATCCTAAGTACTTAAACATCAGAGCATCAATAAAAACCTTTGCTCACTGCAAAGATGAGTGATATCTTTTCTCTAATGCCAAGATCACAGCTATTCTTTTGAAGTCGATAAAGAAACCGAGTCCTGCAAAAGCAGTAAACTTTAGCTACTTTGAAGGGTTCAAAGGATCCATAAAATTCAGGTGCCCTTTGGATTTTTGGGGCATGATATATTTGATGGAATGTTGAACCATCCCTGAAATAAGTCTGGGACTGGAACCCCAAGGTGCAGGAACCAACTTCAAGAGTACAACACAGCTGAACTCTCACAAGGGAGCCCAATAAAATGTCAATTAGACAGTGGAAAGTTAAACTTCATAAATTAACTAAACTCCACTTCAGGAAGAGGTATTCATATAAGTAGAAACACATAAATCAAAGATGGTTCATCATAAATTTCCAACTGAAATATATACAGAGTTTTAAATTAATTCCCCATTCAGGGCTTCCAATAATTTCATTCCACTATATTGTAACCAATGGCAATGTATGTTAAAAGAAACACCAAACAAGTATAGATTTGTTATGCTATATACAGATGATTTTGCCTATTATATAGGATCCCTCTCCCACAACTCAAGGAAATCTTCAGTGATAACTTCAGGTTGATAGAAAGGAACCTTATTTTTAAATTACTGAAAGTAGAGGGTTTACCATATTTTTTGGAGTATAAAACACACTTTTCCTCCCCCTAAAAGAGGGTGAAAATTTGGGTGGATCTTATACACCAATGTAGCCCCACCCACTTGCTGGCCCCCACTCTTTGGCCTCTGCCTCCCAGCAATTTACCTCCTTGCAGCAAGCAGCAAACAGCCCTTTTCAACTTCAGCACAACCTGATTAGCACAAGCAGTTGATTGTCGGTTGGATCAGCCTCCTGACCCTCAGCTGTTTCAGGCTACAGGGACTGCCATTCCCTATTGCCGCAAGGGCTCTGCTGTTTGCTGCTAGGAGGCAAATTGCTGGGAGGCAGATTTTTTTCCCCTTGTGCTAATCAAGATGTTCTGAAAATGAAAATGAAACTAAAGCAGGCTGTTTGCTGTTTGCTGCAAGGAGGCAAATTGCTGGGAAGCAGAGGCAGATTTCCCCCCCTTGTTTTCCTCCCCTAAAAAGGTACGTGTATCTTATAGTCTGGAACGTCTTATACTCTGAAAAATACGATATTTAAACTGTTAATCTTTTACGGTTCCTGATTTTAGACAAATTCATGAAGACTCTGTTTGCACATCACACAACTGAAAAAGGATGGAAGGCTCAGCACTCATGTAACTAATTCAGGTGCTACTGTGTTTGCTTACCTTGTTTACAAGTGCCTCATGCAGTGACCATTTAAAATTACGATGGTGGTAAAAAAAAATTTGCAAACATTTTTCACATTTACATCCATTACAGCGTCCTACATTCATCTGATTGTGATTTGCATAATTCACTCACCACTGCAGTTGCATCTATGACGGTCCACAGCATCCTTATCATGTGATTGCTATTCGCCAATTTCACAGCTGGCTTGCAACAAGCAGATTTAATATAGAAGATGGAAGTAAAATCTTAAAAGTTGTGGTCATTTGATTTTTCTGTTTTGTGACTGTGTAACCAGTCTTGATTGTGGTTGGATTGTGGTTGCTAAGTAAAGACTACCTGTTGCACTAGATAAATGTTGTTATAGTATCTCAGCCTATAGTATTTCAGGGGCTATTTTCTTGATCAGCCGGTACAGAGAAAATAGCTATTTAGATTATTTATTCCCCTTTTCCATATTTTCCAATTTTCAAACTAGGGTAAGCTTTTATCTCTCTATTCTAACTGAGTCTGAGTCAAAATTCAGTCAACAGCCTTACCGCTAATTCTTCTTGGTCTTTAAAAAAAGCCAAGATAAAGACTGTGACAAAAAACCCTAAAAGTGTTGCTAGGAAAAAATGCCTCATTTTATAGAATCAGAGCAAGCACTTTTCCTATGTTTATCGTATTTAAGGCATGGATTATTCATATGTTCTCAGAAGAACTGGCAAGATCAGTAAAAGGCTGTGTAGGGAGCAACAATCCCCAGCCTAGTTCCACAAACACAACACACAAGTGTGACTTGAAAAAGAGGTTTAATATTTTCACTTTAAACTTTTCTTCAATCACTGAGGCGCTACTATTTTCAGCAATTTTTCTCAACCATGTAACTTGAGCTGAGTAATATATGCTTTTTTGTAAGCAACAATACCAACTCCATTTCAAACATAAAGAAATAACAGATTCGGACCACATACCTCATGCAAGGCGCAGGGTTTGTACAGGCACTGCTTCAAAACTATCTAATTTTACATATATCACCTTTTTTCTGACCACAGGACTTTCAAACCATCTGTTCTTCTACCCAGTTAGACAACATAGGGGTTCAATAGCTTCTGCTGTATTTAAACTGCTGTTAACATTGAGAGATAAATGTACTCCACATTATACAAACATTGGCTTCTTGGGGCATATCCAATAAATTTCTAAAAGCTCTTTTATGGGAATGCTACCCATATATACTGCTCTTCAAAGCTCTCAGGCACAAATCTTTCATTATTTTATAGAAGAGCACTTGTGGCGTGCCTCGGAGAAATCTCCCAAGAGACAAAAATCTGAATCTCCCAGAAGACCTTCATCCCAATGAATAATTTAATCTAAGTACTTCAATTAGCTTCATCCCATCTCTCTTATCTAAATCGCCAACCTGGAATCAAAATATATTCCTTAATCTCTAGCAATGGTTCAGCCTCGTGTGTCCCTGATGTGAAGGTCGGAAATATCTCCTGATTATTATTTTTTATTTACTTTTTAGATTTATATTGACGCAAAAGGCTTGTGTCCATGTTTGTGGCTTAAAATTAGCATTAGTTTCCCTTCAAAATGTTCATTTTTATTTTTTCTTCAAAATGGAAAAGCAGTTCTTGCATGTTTAAGTCCTACCTTCAGCAGTGTACGAGTTCTGCCCAATATGTATACTTAGTGATATAAAGCTATAAAAATATTCCCCCAGAGAGTAGGAATTAAAAGTGTAAATTATTACTTAGATTAATTGATTAGTCAGATCAATTAAGCAAGATAACATTTATTGAAAAAAACCATGTTTTACTACATTTTAAGATTTATATTTATATTTTAAATCTATCATAAATGCTTTAAAAACCAGAGTATCTTGGTGATGTCAACAGAAGTCTGCAATCTCACAATCAGCTCAGTCTGTGCATAATATTAAAGATTCATTGTATAAATTGAAAGAATTAGAAATCCAAAGAATCCATGTTACAAACTAACATTACATCTTTATTTGATGGTTTTCCCACTTCTTGACAAAAGCATAAATGAAATTGGCAATTAATGACATTGCTTTTCTTTCTGGAGTGATGCTATTTCTACTACACTACTAAAAATATTTGTATATTAAAACCAGATGCATATTAATTATAGGTCACCAAACATTGACAATTTTGGCTATATTTTGAAAAATATTAAGAAAGCATTACTCTAATAAAAATATTTAGATTACCAAGCTTGTTTGTTTTTAAAGAATGGGTTAAAGATTTCCTGCTTTTAAAAAATACAGCACTGAAAAAAATTGTAAATAGGTATCATATGAACCATAAGAATTAAGACAGTTTTAAGAATTGTATTGCTGTGGTAAAAAAAAATGCAGCCTGCCTGCCTTAACAGACTAGGAATATTACCGTTATCTCCATTTGGTTCCTATCTTACGGATGTATAAAAGCCTTTTCTTGGCATAGCTTCCCCTCTTCACAATGACCACCCACACCTCACTCTTAGCCTCGGAGGCTCTTTAAATCCTTGTTTTGCATTTTATTATTTTGCACTTTGTTGCAATTCATGCCTCTCACCAGGTACCTTATAAGCATATTCTACACATACCACAAAACTATTCTGGCTGGCTGTGAGAAACCTGCAGCTTTTATTGCTGCATCATTTTGCTTCAGTGAACATCTCATCTAAGCATAATTGGGCCAAGGGGGAAAAAACCCCCAAACAAACATTAGTCGGGGATTTAAAGTCAGCTGAGGGACGGCAGAAACTACCAAACACAAGTGGCATTGTTAATTCTAAGAGCTTGCTAGAAGGCATGATGGAGAGCACCATATACTTCACGCTGAAGTTGAGCTGGCTCTGGAAAGTGATGGGACACTATTACAAAAGGAAAAATTGATCTTATACAAGGAAATATTGCAAACATGTATTTCCATAGATATGGATGTACTATTTGTAAGCAGTGGGTGCAAGTATGCAGGCTCCAATTTTTCTTCAATCACATAGCTAACTATTCTGTCCTTCACTTGACCTCTCAGCTTCCAGTTTCAGAGTTTCTGCTCTGGATCTGATGTAGAATGTTAACAGCACAAAACTGCCAACAACTTTTCAACAGAGCTGCCACCCTCAAGACTGATGGCTCTCCAAGATTAAGAAACCCAACTCTGATATGCATTGTACAAATAGTAACAGAGACAGTATATGCTACTGTAGGGAGGAGACAAATCAGTAATGTCATCTTCAAAAGCATGGAGATGATTAGGTGGAATTCCAAAATCAGAAAAGGAAGCCAGAAGAGCTGCTGAATTGGAGAGGAAAAAAAACCAAAATGGGATCCTATGGATTTATTAGTTCTGGTTAGCACGGATAGGATTAGTGGCTGTATATCAACATATTCTTTTTAAATTTTGAAAGGCTGGTACTATGCTTACTTCAATGTCATTCATATAGGAGAAAGATCATGGGGGTAAAAATACACCAGCTGAGGTATTTGACACAATAGCTTAAATGCAAATTCAATGAATTAAAAATGTGAAATATTGTAATCCAACTGAAAAAAGACATAAAAACCAAAGATTTAATAGGCATTCATCTGTTAATGGATGTAAAGCCTCTTGGAGGTGCCAATAAGCAAAAGAATTAAAAACTATATCAGCAGAGATCTGGTTTGGAGTAGAAAAATATACAAAAACAATTTATATCCTAGAATTAACAAAAATAATGTTGAGGGCAAAGAGCAGAAGAGCCAGAGACTGAAAGAGAGATTTCTGGAAAGAAGAAGGAGGATAGCTGGCAACCAAAAAAAAAAAGAAAAGAAATCTAAGCAACACTAACTATGAAGGTTTCTTGGTTCCGGGAAAGCTGGAATCAGAATTGGTGGTGGTCCCAAAACCACTGAAGAGAAAAGAGGAACAAGAGACATGCCTTTCTGGCAGAAATGGCTTCCCAAAAAGACTAAAGAGAAAGAACATCACCCAAGAAAGAATTATCAGCTAGTGTAATTGACTCCTTACTTAATTCCAAGAAAGAAATATGGAAACAGCACTGCAGACATTTCATCAACATTACAGACCGCAAACATATACTTATTTAGAAGAAAAGAAGCTTTAGCATGCATGGCTGGGTGCACATAAAACAGGCTGATGTTTTATGACTAACAGAATATCGGAGTGGGAAGGGATCTTGGAGGTCTTCCAGTCCAACCCTTACTCAAGCAGGAAACCCTATATCATTTCAGACAAATGGCTAACTAGTTTCTTCTTAAAAACCTCCAGTGTTGGCGTAGCCACAACTTTTTTTATTTATTTTATTTATTTATTTATTTATTATTTAAATTTATATACCGCCCTATCTCCCGAAGGACTCAGGGCGGTTCACAGGCATATAAAACATCAGTGAACAAAATTAAAATAATCTTTAAAAAACTTATTCCAATGCCCTATAATTAAAAATATAAATATAAATATTAAAATCAATTTAAAACCCCTATAAAATTTAAAATCTAAGCCAGTCCTGCACAGATGAATAAATGTGTCTTGAGCTCATGACGGAAGGTTCAAGGTCCGAAGTTGACGGAGTCCTGGGGAGCTCGTTCCAGAGGGCGGAGCCCCACAGAGAAGGCCCTTCCTGGGCGCCGCCAGACGACACTGCCTAGCTGACGGCACCCTGAGGAGTCCCTCCTGTGAGAGCGCACGGGTCGGTGAGAGGTATCTGGTCGCAGTAGGCGGTCCCAGATAACCCGGCCCTATGCCATGGAGCGCTTTAAAGGTGGTCACCAAAACCTTGAAGCGCACCCGGAAGGCCACAGGTAGCCAGTGCAGCCTGCGCAGGATGGGTGTTATGCGGGAGCCACGAGGGGCTCCATCTATCACCCGCGCAGCCGCATTCTGGACTAACTGTAGCCTCCGGATGCCCTTCAAGGGGAGCCCCATGTAGAGAGCGTTGCAGTAATCCAGGCGAGACGTCACGAGGGCGTGAGTGACCGTGCATAGGGCCTCCCGGTCCAGAAAGGGGCGTAACTGGCGCACCAGGCGAACCTGGTAGAACGCTCTCCTGGAGACGGCCGTCAAATGATCTTCTTTTTTTTTTTATCCAAAAAGTTTTTATTGGTCAAAAAAGGTTTATACAAATACATATCAGGTATGGTAAATTTTCATTTTTCTTATACAAGATAAGAATTTTACTCAAAATTTTAAACACATACAACAGCCATATGGCAAGCAGGTGATACGAAGTAGCTAAGTTTATCAGTCTTACATACGCAATAAAGAAGGGTCAAGAATAATCAGAATATCATACAAAGGAGAATAAGGAAAACCAACACAATACCAAATATCATTGTCACTTCGTAGTTTTGGATCTCAGAACTCTGGGTTCAGCCTGACCCAACTCCAGGGCCGCAACAGCGGCAGCCGCCTCCCCATGGTCTATAACCTCCCTTCTTCAACTCCTGGGTCATCTAATTCCAGGAGGGCTTTGTGTTCCTCCACGAGGCCGCAGCCTCCGCAATTGTACTAATTTTTTCGTAATGCCCTCCCGGAAAATCATCAATCCTCTGGCATCAGCCATCTGAAGCCTACTCCTTCTGGTACAATTTGCTTGACAAAAGTAATATTTCTTTCTCATTTCACGTACCTGTCTGGGAATCTGCCTCAGAATGGCTATCTCCTGCCCCTATAAGTCAGTGCCCCACTCCTATGTTTTCTAAGAATTTCATCTCGCCTCTTCTCACAAATTTGACATGAACCTCTCTAGGAACTGCATGCGTATGCATATTGTGAATTAACTCTATAAACTCGATCCACATCCCAATTCATAAAGTCAACACCTCTCCCAAGAAATTCTCCCAACAGTTTAGTCACAACATCTCTCAAGTCTTCTTGGTCCACTTCTTCCAGATTTTGAAACCTAAGGAAATAAGACATTTTATCCATCTGTAGTCCAAGCACAGCATTGCCTGTCGTCTCCTCTCTTTTCTGCACTGCCCGCATCTCTCCCTCCAGACCTTCCACTTTCTGCTTGTTTTCTGCTGAGACTTGTTGAGTGTCCTTTAAATCCTTTTGGATAGTCACAATTTCTGCTCTTATTTCATCCAGTTTCTTGTCCATATTAGATAACTTTTCCAAAATTCTCCATTTCTCCAGCAGTTGGTCTCTGACCTTTGCCATTTAAAAATTTTTAAAATCCTCAGGCAAGCACAGTATCCTTGTAATTTCCTCCGGATCCACCAGGGGCACTCACAGGAGCAACGAGTCCAGAGTACAGTTAGTCAACCAGGAAGCCGAAGGAAGTGATGTCATCAAGATTCTCATAGTGAAGGCGGAAGCTGGGCGCCACCATTGTTCCCCAGAGGAGGGGCCTCAAACCCTCCCTCCTAAATTTCTCCATCACCTCTTCTCTCCAGAGCTCCACAAAACCGTAATCTTGTTATTTTAAGTTCTCCTCTCTCCAGTGATTCGTGCTCCTTCCAGTCGCAGGGGAGAAACCCCCGCACTCGGAGCACTCCACTCACATTTGCCGATATCTCCTTCCTTCTCCTTCCTCAATTCTTCTCCGTTCCTGTTCGCCACCAGGCTGCTGCAATTATAAATCCAAAGCCCGGTGTCACGGGCACAGCGCCCAGGCGACGACCAAAATAATGGCCGCGGCCTGAGGCCTCCGAACCCCTCCGAGCCTAGGACGCGCCAGCATCGGTCCCCCCAGTCCTGTATGTCGGCTGGGAGACCCCTGGCGAGCCGTCCGTGCGGCAGGTGTCCTTTTCGGAACACCTGGCCCCTAAGGGCCTCGGAGGCGGCCGGATTCGGACACTGGAGGCAGGAGAGGCACCTCCAGATGTCCGTTGCCGCCGGATACCGGAAGTCGTCCGTCAAATGATCTTCTAGAGACAGCCGTTCATCCAGGAGGACGCCTAAGTTGCGCACCCTCTCCATCGGGGCCAGTGACTCGCCACCGATGGTCAGCCGCGGATTTAGCTGACTGTACCGGGATGCCGGCATCCACAGCCACTCTGTCTTGGAGGGATTGAGCTTGAGCCTGTTTCTCCCCATCCAGACCCGTACGGCCTCCAGACACCGGGACAGCACTTGATAACCGTTGGGGTGGTCCGGTGTAGAAAAGTACAGCTGGGTGTCATCCGCATACAGCTGGTACTTCACACGAAACCACTGATGATCTCACCCAGCGGCTTCATGTAGATGTTAAACAGAAGGCGAGAGATCGACCCTGCGGCACCCCACAAGTGAGGCGCCTCGGGGCCGACCTCTGCCCCCCTGTCAACACCAACTGCGATCGGTCAGAGAGATAGGAGGAGAACCACCGATAAACGGTGCCTCCCACTCCCAAACCCCCCAACCGGCGCAGCAGGATACCATGGTCGATGGTATCAAAGCCGCTGAGAGGTCTAATAGGACCAGGGCAGAGGAACAACCCCTATCCCTGGCCCTCCAGAGATCATCCACCAACGCGACCAAAGCCGCCTCCGTGCTGTAACCGGGTCGGAAACCGGACTGGAACGGGTCTAGATAGACAGTTTCATCCAGGTGCAAGGAAACTGATATGCCACCATATTTCTACAACCTTCGCCAAGCGAAGGTTGGAGACCGGACGATAATTACCTAAAACAGCCGGGTCCAGGGAAGGCTTGAGGAGGGCCTCACCACCGCCTCTTTCAAGGCGGCCGGAAAGACACCTCCACCAAAGAAGCGCTCGTAATCGCCTGGAGCCAGCCTCGTGTCACCTCCTGCGTGGCCAGCACCAACCAGGAGGGGCACGGGTCCAGTAAACATGTGGTGGCATTCAGCCTCCCAACAACCTGTCCATGTCCTCGGAGCGACAGGGTCAAACTCATCCCATACAATGTCACCAAGACCACCCTCAGCCGCCTCACCAGATCACCGCAATCTTGGTCCAAACCATCCCGAAGCTGAACGATTTTATCGTATAGATAACGTTAAACTCCTCAGCACGTCCCTGCAGCGGGTCATCCCGCCTCCTGGTGTAGGAGGGAGCGGGTCACCAAACAGGGCGGCTGGGCGGTTATCTGTCGATGCAATGAGGGAGGAGGCGAGGTACGCCGCTTCCTCATTGCCACTAGGTAAGCCCTAGTATAGGACTTCACTAGTGTCCGATCAGCTTCTGAACGGCTAGACCTCCAGGAACTCTCTAGGCGCCTTCTCCGCGCTTCATCCTCTCAGCTCCTCGGAGAACCAAGGAGCTGGTTGGGACCCGCGCCGGGTCAGAGGTCGCAAAGGCACGACCGGTCTAAGGCCCCGCCGCGCCCGCTCCCAGGCCGCAACAAGTTCCTCAGCCGAGCCGTGAGCCAGACCCTCAGGAAATGGCCCAAGCTCCGTCCGAACCCTCCGGGTCCATCAGGCACCTGGGACGGAACCAACGTGTCGGCTCCGTCTCCCTGCGGTGGTGAATGGCGGTCAGAAAGTCCAGACGAAGAAGAGAGTGATCTGACCATGACAAAGGTTCAATGACTATTTCCTTTAAGTCCAGATCTCTCAACCACTGACCAGAGACAAAAATCAAGTCCAGAGTGCCACCCCAACGTGAGTAGGGCCATCAACTACTTGGGTCAGGTCCAAGGCCGTCATGGAAGCCATGAACTCCCGAGCTACCGTCGATGACGAGCCGGACGATGGCAAGTTAAAGTCCCCCACGACTAAAAGTCTGGGGGTCTCAACTGCCACCCCAGCAAGCACCTCCAGGAGCTCGGGCAGGGCAGCTGTCACGTAGCAAGGAGCCAGGTACGCGACCAGCAAGCCCATCTGACATCTATGACCCCATCTCACAAAGAGGGATTCGCACCCGGCGATCTGAGGTACAGTGGTCTCCCTCGGCTCTAGACTCTCTCTAATCACAACCGCCACCCCACCACCCCTACCCTGGCCCCTCGGCTGGTGAAATGCTCGGGAACCCCGTGGGCACATCTGAACAAGGGGCACGCCCCCTTCTGGGCCCAACCAGGTCTCCGTAACGCCCATAAGGTCCGCGGCACCCCCCTGAATAAGATCGTGAATTAGGGGGGCCTTATTGGCCACGGACCGTGCATTGCATAGCATCAGCCGAAGGCCAGGGCCCTGAGGATCCTGACCATCCGGGGAACGGGAGAAGTTTGAGGGCTCGGGGCGCGCGATCGCCTGTAGGCATCGAGCGCGCACCCCCCCAACACGATATGAGCCCCCACTTCCGCCATATCTGCCCCTCCCCCTTACCGTGGAAATAGCACCACCTCGACCAATGGAACACCGACTCCCCATGACCTCGGACCCACCAACCCCGCCACGAGCATGTGCAGGAACTGGACTCCCCGACGGGTTACCCCAACACCCACCCCTTCCTCCCACCCCCAACCCAAGCCCGTCGGTTTCCTCCCCTTAAAATCCCTTTAAAATTCCCTTAAAAATCTATTAAAACAGCCAATTAAAAACCCTAAGCCTCCTATTTTTCGTGATGCCACCTCTCGGGACTCCAAAGCCCGTCCTCAAGGTGGGCCTCGATAATCTGGAGGCCAAACCCGCGAGAGAGGGGCATCTCGCAGGGCAAGAAGGTCAGCCGCAGTAAATGTTCGCATCACTGAGACGGTCCGGGCAAGGCCCATCCTGGGCTGGTCAAGTTGGCAGCAAAAGTCATAACAGATGATAAAATGACCATGACCAGTCTGTCCTGATGGGAAATAGTTCGAGATAATCCATGTGCGGTAGATGACAAAACCGCTGACTCAGTCAGTTCACCACCCCATACAAACGACCTGGGGTGGGCTAAGGAAGAAGGGGAGAGGAACGATGGTAGGGATGTTATAAAGATGGTAAATAGTGGAGGGGTGTCCGCTGGACCCGCGGGCCTTCCTCCGGCGCTGCCACATATCCGCGCCACTAGGGCAAGGTCACAGCCACCCTGGGCCTATCGGGCCATCCGCCACTTCAAGGCACCGGGGCAGGCCGCCGCCGCCCACCGCCTCCGCCAGGCCATCGCCACCGGAAACGCCCCCATCGCCACCGTGAGCAGGCCACTGGAGCTCCCCCAGATGAGAGGGGGACACCCGTCGCCAAATCCGCCAGCAGACCCAGGGCTCACCGGTACCAACGCCCGACGGAGAGGGAAGGGCCAGGCCGCCGCCCTCGCCACCGCAGGATTCAAAGAGGCCGATGGGGCCCGGGCGGCCCTCCAGATCTTCATTGGGGCGCAACCCCTCCGGGGCTCCTCCCATCGCCACCGGAGACGCCCAAAACTCCAAACCCAACTTCCACTGGCCAAGTCTTCCAGGCAGGGGTCCAGGGGTCCCCCCTACCTCCCGCCGCCGCCGCCGCCGCCGCCAAACCGCCGAAAAAGGCTGGCGGCGGCTCGGCAGGCCGCTAGGCCGCCAGGATTACCTCCGTAGCTCCGCCGTGACTCCGGGGCTTCTCCCACCGCCCCGCGGAGTCGCACAGCGCCCAGCCACCCTATTTACGGGTGGCTGGATCTTCCTCCATCAGGGCGGGGGGCCTATGATGGTATCAAGGCCCCCCCCAGACCCAAAAAGAGCCCGGAAAGGCCCGTCGCCGCGCCCCCGATCAGCAGGGCGGCGCCATCTTGGACATGCGCAGAAGGAAAAGTTGAGGTAAGTTGTTCCATTGATTAACTGTTCTCACTGTCAGGAAATTTCTCCTTAGTTCTAGGTTGCTTCTCTCCTTGATTAGTTTCAACCCATTGCTTCTTATCCTGCCTTCTGGTGCTTTGGAGAATAGGTTGACACACACCCCTTCTTGGTGGCAGCCCATATTGGAACACTGCTATCATGTCACCCCAGTCCTTCTTTTCATCTTTACTACCATAAGGACTTTACCCTCCTTATCAGAAAGGATAGGAAGTAGGAGAGTGGGGGAAAGTAAACTTGCTTTAATGAAGAACTGCTTGAAGTACTTTACATGAATGAAAGCAAAACTAAGAACCTGCTTTGTTTTGCTAATACAATAAAAAGTACAAGGTTGTAAGCTGTGAGTTGGACCAGATCCCATTTACTTATGAATCACTCCTGATTCAAGCTACTCCTTCCCTCCAGATCAAAAGTAAATGAAACCATCTATGGCTTGTAAGACATTGAAAACTACAGATAAACTATGCATCTTTACTGGTCTTCACAGACGTAATATTTTAACAGAGATGTAGGTTATGAATATTTACCTTATAGAAGACATCAGGCACATATTGTTCACTGCTGGATTCCTTTGCATAGCCGAGTTCTGGAGCATCACGGCATGGCAACAAACATTCATCACGCACTAGAGCCATGCACTGATTGGATACTTGGTAGCCCTCAAAGTGGACTTGGTTGTCAGGACCCCCTGAAACAGAGGGGGTAAAAAGAGATTTTAAGAAGAGAAGTTTGACAGAGTTAAGTTAGAACATGCCTCAAGCTGCTAGATGGGTTGTCACTGATTTTATAAAGAACATTTTATTTCATTAAGAAATTCAGCCTCAATTCAAAGTTTATTGCCCAGACAGAACAGACTTTTTCTAGAATCTGGGCTTAAAAGTTTTCAAATGAGGAATGATATAGCATTATCCAAAGGATTCACCACATATAGGGGATTGTTTTAAAGATATATTGTTCATTAGACAATAATGCACAGAACATCATATATCATGTTTACATCATTCCTGAAAGATTAAATAAACAGATTCCTTATATATATATATATTTTACTGTGAAGTATTTTTTTATAAAGGTAGCACTGAGCATTGTGCCCTTTCCAATTCTTCTCCTACAACTTGTTCACAATACCTTATCTAAGATTAAATGGGCATTTATCAACTTTACAGGTAGTCCTTGCTTAATGACAGTAATTGCAACTGGAATTTCACAAAGTAATGTGCCATAAAATACAATACCACTTGACTATATCACTTAGTGACTGCAATCCTGGCAGTCACCATTCTGTCATTTCTACTCTTATTCTTTATTATTTATAATAGTCTTTATTATTTATTTGCCACCAACTCCCAAATTTTAGTTGTAAGTAGCTGGCAACTAAAAAACAACTTATTCAAATACAACAGTCCAGAAGAGCAAAGTACAACAAATAAACAAACAAACCAAAACTAATCCCAGACTAAAAAGAGGCTCCATAATCATCTATATTCAAAGTCAGTAATTTCCTGATAGACATAAGGTCAGGAGCCACATAAATGTCTGGGGGTATTTCTTGGCGCAGGGCAGAAATTGCAACCAAGAAAGCTGGCTTTCTGTAACAATGCATTTTTTTAATTGATGACTCAGAGCACACCGCTCTGCTGGACTAAACCAGATGGGCAGAAGCAACTGGAGATCTCTGAGATAGCAGGCTCTATGCCAGGAAGGTGATAACTAGCATCTTGAATTGCCCCCAGAAGCAAACTGGCAACCAGTACAGCCTGCAAAGCAGCAGGATCATATTCCCATAATGTGTTGCCCCATCATTGCTTGCACCACCCTATTCTCAAGAGTGACTGCCTGACGGCACTAAACATAAAGATATTTAGTCTACATAAAAGTTTTAAATAATAAATAAAACCATGTAGTGATTTACCAACACACCCTCAATGATTCTTATTTCTGTACAAGTTCTTCCTAAATGTTCAAAACTTTGGATAGCAAGTTAAATCATTCCGCTGACAGGCAGAGTTGTTTAGGCTGCCATAATTTTCCTTTATTTACTTGTGTTTTAATTTTGGTGACCTTTTACTGAGTTAGAAATCAAAGGCAGACTTTACAAAATTGCTTTTTGAAATATAATTCATTTCATATTACATGCTTCCTCTACAATATCAATTTTGAGACGGTGACTTTACATTCATGAACCTTATACATAAATGGCCATAATTGAGTGTCAAGTCTACTTATAACATGGGAATTCCTCCTCCTCTTGCCACTCCTAAAATCAGGTCCTATACTCAGATTTGAAGATGTCCAGAGGAAGGAACTCATTTTTTAATTCTGCTGATAGGAGCAGTTCTGTCATGAATTCAATGTGTTGAATGAAAATTTCCTAATGTTTTTGTTGTCTCTGAAAATGGCATCCTCTATTTGCAAGAGCTCAGTTTTCTTTAGAATCCTGTCTCTAACATATAAGCTGCTACCACTTATGCTACACAAATTAGCAGTGCTGACTATGTCATCTGTGCTAACACCAGCTGTAGATAGTTGCTCATTCTTCTCAACCTTATTCTCATCTTTCTATTGCTGAAAAAGTGAATGAAGGGTCACATGCAGCCAAAATTAAGGACTGCTTAGTAAAAAAAAAAGCTTAATGTTTAATGCAATGAGGTAAACACAGAGGCAAAGATTCTGGTGTTATCCAGTTTGTCTACTACCATTTTATACAAAGAGATCATTTGTAATACTCTTAAAAGACAATTTTGCATTGGACATATAAGACAAGTGGAGTAAATTACTCTATGATGATGTGACTCTACAAAGGAAGCTGCAAAACAGCACCAAGAGGTATGGAGGCATCTGCAGAAGTCCGAAATTAACTTTAAAAAAAATTAAGAGAAGCAAAATTTAAAATATCACTAAGTATTTCTAACTCTGGGAAATATCATTTAATTAACTGCAAATAATGGTGAAAGTGCAGTGCCCTGAGGTTTCTACTCAGCTGCTGACAAGCAAGTAATCTAGTGACATGGATTACTATGTTTCAGGAAGCACATTATATAACAAACACTTCATTAATTAAAAAGAACCTTACAAACTGGCACAATTTGGCACAAATCCACAAAAATACCATATTATCATCCTCTCCTATCTAAATCTCATTTTGTAGGGGAAGGGTAGAAAGACTTGATCTTGAGCAAGCAAGTAACAAAGAAGGTCAAATGCGACTTTCTGTTACATCCTTCTATTATTACTGTCCTGTTTTTCTGAGCATCTTTGAATGATCGCATCTCATGTATTATTAATATAGAAGCCATTATAGTCCACCTCAATTTAGCAGCTGGAATATACTACTCATTCAAGATATCTATGGAGATTGTCAGTCATCCAGATCACGGTTGCCCCAAAAGTGCTTTTTCAAAAGGCAACCGGACTTCATTTTTCCTTGAAGAAAACAAGAAATTTCTTCAGTTTTGACTGCAGTTCTGACGGTGAGTACTGAAGAAGCAAAACATCTTCAAGGAAAAACAAAGTGCAGTTGCCTTTTGAAAAAGCCCCCTTGGGATACTCATTTAAGATTTAAATCAAAATTCTGCTGTTGGGTTTTCTTATTTAGAGAGAGCAACCAAAACAGAAGAACAAAGGTAATTAATATAATCAAATAACTAATTGAAGCCCACGCCCAAGTAAATGTTTTACTGCATAAATTGTCAATGCGTATTACTATCATTTCAATGGTATCACTACAAAATTAAATGAAATATTGAGTACCTGCAGACCACGAGATCTTAAGAAGCTATGAAATTACTAACCAGACATGTATATGTGTGGACTTTTTTGTGAAGAAAAAAAGCTTTAGCCAAATAATAGGGTTGACCTATTTTTTTTGCTCTGCAGTGCTAATTTTATAAACATATTCTTGTAGATTCTTTGCTTTCTGGGCGGAGGGGGAGAGGAAAAATGCATGTGATTGGTCAAAATAAAAAGGGTAGGGACTACAGTTGGGTGAAGTTAACCTTTTCTTCTACAGATGCTGGAGCACATTAGGATCCATCGCTGTAGAATAGAATAGAATAGAATAGAATTTTTATTGGCCAAGTGTGATTGGACACACAAGGAATTTGTCTTGGTGCATATGCTCTCAGTGTACATAAAAGAAAAGATACGTTCATCAAGGTACAGGTAGTCCTTGACTTACAACAGTGCATTTATGACCGTTCAAAGTTAAAACGGCACTGAATAAAGTGACTTATGACCATTTTTCACAATTACAACCTGTACAGCATCCCCAAGGTCATATGATTAAAATTCAGATGCTTGGCAACTGGTTCATATTTATGACAGTTGCTGTGTCTCAGGGTCATGTGATCAGCTTTTGTGACCTGACAAGCAAAGTCAATGGGGAAGCCAGATTCACTTAACAACTGGTTTATTAACTTAACAATTTCAGTGATTCACTAAACAACGGTGGCAAGAAATGTTGTAAAATGGGACAAAGCTCACTTAACAACAGAAATGTTGGGCTCAATTGTGGTCGTAAGTCGAGGATTGCCTGTATTTGAAAACTGCAAGAGACTAGATTGTGGAATTTAAAACTAAAGATACTTGAATGAAAAATATTTAGCGAGGTATACATTTCAATATAATTACAGTACAGCTTGCCAGTTCAAACAAGATGAGTTATGGCAACATAAACTACTGGAAGAGAAAAGAATCTGTGTTATAAGAAGGCAAAAAAAAAAGTTGACATCTGAAATCAATCACCAATTCATGTACCCTGGCAACTTTCCTATATTTACATATTTCTAAATAGTGTTAAGTTGCCAATATCCAAAATAGCCATGCAAAAATATAATAAAATGGTTGATTGAAATAGTAGTTAAACGCAGCGGGAATAAAACTACTAAAATAGGCCATATGCAGCAGTAATATAAACAGATTAAAAGGGCCTACAGGAATAAAAAATTATTTGCCTCGCACTAAAAATAACAGAATAGACAGCAGGTGGACCTCTTTATAGAACTAATCCCATAGCTAAGGAACTTTTACTGAAAAACCCTGCTTCTGTTTTGCCATCCAATATACCTAAGCATATACCCTGCCATTTTTGTAAGCAGAAAAGTCAAGAATGTAGAGCAAAACACATTGTGTTTGATTTTGAACATTTCTTGTATCTAGAAAACCTTGTTTTTTACCTCAGGAAGGAAGACAGACAAGAACTCTTCAGGTTAAGGAGAAAGACTACAGTATTGTATTGTTACCTGTAGCCACAACTGTCACAAACTTAGATCCAAAATGTCCATCTGGAGACAAGCGGCATATGTTTGGCTGCTGGTTTTGAAAATGCCCAGCTGTAATGCATTCTTCTGCACTAAGGAAATAGGTATCCTAAAGAGGAAGAAAAGACAACACAACACAGGTGAGTGTTTTTAAGGAAACCTAACAGGATTTTTTTTTTAAAGTATAAATTAATGTACATTTTCATTAATTTACCATATTTTCTGACAAAATAGAAGAAGAATTGAGATTAGGGTATTTGGTATTGCTTGATATGAGAAATTACAAGCAGAATCTGGGCTTTGTATAATAGATAATTTAAACAAGCACATTAGGAAAATGAATTGGGAAATTAGACTTGAAAATGAAAAATAAATCATATTTATCTACTTGATTTCTACTTGAGAACATTTAAGACCAATTTTAAACATTTACCCTTTTTATCAGTGACATTTCAACATGTCTTTACCAGCATGTATATTTAAATGACCTAACAATTTTTACAATACTATGAAAAATTAATATGTGCTATTCCTAAGAGTTTCATATTGCCTGACTTCCCAAGGAACTGATACACCTCTAAACAAATAAAACTGCATTAAGTTTTGATCTCACTGGTATTTGGTAGTATCTCAGTGGTAAGATGCTATCAGCTTTAGACTTAGTTTTAGACTTGGTCTATATATTTCAATTTCATCAAGGTGCAAAAAAAATGATACAAATAGTTAAACTTTCCTGTTCAGTTTTGATCTCAAAATAATTTCCAGCTAAGTTATTTATTAAAATATTATTGAAGATTCAACACTGAAGGGTTGGAATTAGGACAAAAAAGTAGAAAACTGATTAGCATAAAAAGATTGGAATAAACATGGGGAACATTCAGTTATTAAATATTCAGTATGTAAGTTATTTTCATAATTGTACAACTAGGATTTAACTGGCAGATATTATAGTTTAACCAAATGCATTATAGAGATATGATATAGTGATATGGTATTCTCACAGCAAAAAATCTTTTTTAAAAAAAAACACTATAGGCAAGATGACTGCTACAGAAGTTTTGTTTTAAAAAAGTCTCAGCAGGTGACAGGATTCAGCTCATCTTGTCTGTGTTTCAGAAGCTAAGTGGCTTCAGGCCTGGTTTGATGGGAGACATCCAGGGCTATAGACCAGGAAGCCACAAAAAGCCACCCTGGAGAAAAGTAAACTATTTCCATATTTTTTTGCCAAGAAAACTACACGGAGTTGTGCACATTGTTGCCAAGAATAAAGCCCAATTCGAATAAAACTTTAGCTTTTTATTGAAGGGAAAGGGAAATATGTTGTGAGATATAGTATTAAAATGTGCTACATATTCCTTCTGTATAACAATCCTACATATCCATCACAGGATTCCTTTTGAACTCCTGTTCCTCATGAATTTTGTATCTAGATGATGCAATATTTGCTGTAAAACCAGAAGCAAATTAAAGAGGAAAAAAATCTTACTTTGTTTCGGCTGTAGCGAACAGTCCCCTTCCGTGTGTCCTCTGAAACCAGATCTGTGAATATCCAGCCAACCTTAAACACAATACATATACATATGTATATTTATTTTTCTGTCTTGTTTTATTTTAAAATGTTGCCCATCCTAGTTAGTACAATATGACCTCCGTTATATAAATCCCTCAGGGAAAATATGCTTCATAGCTATCTGAAAAAAAATTATTTCTCTAGCATTGCGGAACTCATTTGAATACATTTTATAGTGCCAGCTGGTAAGAAATGCAGTTTTAGACTCCCTTACAGTATGAAAAGATCTGATGACTTCTACAGGGTTCTTACTTTTCGCCCTCCTTGCAAAAAAAATAAAAAAATAAAAATTATCCTATGATATAGACAGTAAGATCAACAGCAATTCACAGAGCTGCTCTCAATATTCAACTTTTATATTAGTTAATCTAAAAAGCAACATCAAATCTTTTCATTCAGGTCTTTCTGGCTTAGGAGCTGTCCATCTTTCAAGACTGCCTGCTTATCTGACCAACAGGTGAAAATCTGTGAGGGAAGGCACGTTATGGGTCCCATATTTGAGAAAATATTGTCAAGGGCGCCCTCTGTTACGGCCTCCTCTTCTACAGAACATTATCTCTTGAGCAGCTACCCCCAATCTTTTGGGTACCAGGGACTGGTTCTGTGAAGAGATGTTTTTCCATGGAGCGGAGGGCGTCGTGGTTTTGCATGTTGCCTGAATCCCACGGATGAGGCTTTGCTTGTTTGCGTGGACTGGTTTCTGGCATAACATGGCCTGACGCCAGTCCAGAGACCAGGGTTTGGGGACCCCTGCCCTACAGGTAAGGACAGTTCATCCCTATTAGTGCTTGAGGAAGTGGTAAAAAATAGGGTTCTTCTAACACAGTTTCTGTGGGTGGAATTGAAACGTGGCTGATCCAAAGTGAAAGAAGTTTGATGAGTACTAAGCTCATGGGTTTATCGGTATTATATTTTACTTCATTATTACCATATATACAGCATTTTAATTCTAATTACTGAAAGAAGAAATTGTAAATTGCTAAAAGTCTGATCAACTGGAATGTCATTCTATCCAAATATATAAATAATGTTCTCTGTGATCAAAAGAGCGACTTTTTGATTTTATTGAAAAGTTCCCATTTGTCTCACCTTTGGGTTCTTGTCCAATTGTTACTTTCTTATAATCACACTGATTTGTTTTCTGTGAAAATACTGTTTTATGACATAGCCCCTCATGGCATTTTGTGACAACACTAACAGCACTCTCAAAATCCCAAACAAATTTACCAGCTCAAAAGATTGGCAACTATGAGAAAACAAACTTACAGCCAAAAAGAAAAATTCCATGTGTAGATAAAGATGTTTGCATAAATCTAAATTAATATTTTGTCATGTGATTTGGTATCCCTGGATTAAAAATACCCAAGCGCCAGGAAATAAATACTATTTTATTTCTCTGGAACAGGGATTAACAATATAAATTACCCCCTCCTAGGTAAGAAAATTAATTATTGATCTGAAAGCTGATGTGCCACAATTTAAAAAAATCACTGCCAGTCTTTAGATAAAGAAAATCAAAATACAAGTCAAAATTAAATATATTAATATGTTGTTTAAAAACTGAAATATAATGACTATATAATTTTAACAATACATAACTTTTAAATTTTTTTTATATATTTAAATATAATGGGATAATTTTATTTATTTTTTATGCAGACTTGTTGTTTCTTTTTTCTTTTTTGGATTTCTCCCTTTTTTCCTCCATTAGGCAGATAGGGGTTTTTTTTGTTTGTCCGATAGCTTATTATAAAAATATTTCTTTTCTTTAAAATACATGTACTTTTATACAACTGCAATAGTATTATGTTGCAATATGATTTGTATAAATTGCATATTAACAAAATGATTCAGTACTTAGTAAGGTTTTCTTCACTTGTATAAAGAATTTTCTTCAGCATTTTGACTCAAGTGTATTTTGATACCTTTCTTAGGCCAAGTTTTGCAGCAATCTCATCCACAACTTCTGCTTTTGGGTCTTCTAGAAGCTCTAGACTATTTTGTGTACCAATCTAAAAGGAAAAAAGCAAATGGCATTAGAGAACTAATTTTTAACAGATAGACATTTAGCACCTGAGAGGGAAAATAACATTATCCAAAATGAGGAGATATCAGAAGAATGAAAACAGACAAGCTACTTTGTCCCATTTACAGAAGTTTCACTTATACATATAACAGACCTGTACTTATGTAATGTTTAGAACATGTATGCTTCCCTGATAAAATCAGACTTTACTTTCAAGAATCATAATAAGAGTAAGAGTTGGAAGAGACCTTAGAGGTCTTCTAGTCCAAAATCCTGCTCAAGCAGGAGACCCTATACCATTTCAGACAAATGGCTTAAAAACCTCTGGTGATGGAGCACCCAGAACTTCTGAAGTTCCACTGATGAATTGTTCTGACAATAGGCTGGTTCTCTCCTTGATTAGTTTCCATCCATTGCTTCTTCCACCTTAATCTGATGAATTGACAGTGTCAGAATGCTTTGGAACCATCCCATAGAGAGGTGGATACCAATGACTTATGGGACAGCAGATGAAGGATCAGCAGAGAATTCTTCCACTGCACTCCTTTTCCAGGTGAGTTAACCAACCTGATGCAAAAATATGCTGAGTGCAAATCAATTCAAAGATTCCAGAGTTCTGTGTCCCTTTTTAATTTCTCTTCTCCCTTTAAAAGGTTTAATTAATTTTCCTCCTTCCTCCAAATAGGTTTGATTTCCCTTTCTCCAACAAAAATTTAATATCTGTTGAGTTTCTAGCTGTATAAGCTCCATGATCATTGCTAACTTTTATAAAAATTCTGCTTTTTAAATTACTAATATTTACCTGTTAAATGAATTCAGAATACATTCAGAGGAAAAGTACAGGAAAAAATGAATGAGAGCAGGCTGTCTAAATTCTTTTTGTATAATGCTTTTCGTTCTTTTACATTTTTTCATTACAATATCATTTTTTAAAAAAAAGACTTTTAACGCTTACAAATGATTGATTGCAATTAACAGTGATGAGTAAATATATATTATAATCTGTATGGATCTGTGTCAGGGACGAGTTTTACTTACCTTTGCTACTGGTTCACTTGTGTGCACACCCCATCTGTGCATGTGCAGAAGCTTCTGAACATGCGCAGATCGTATTTGATGACATCCGGGTGGGTGGGCGGAGCCTCCCGCTGCCGCTACTACTGGTTCACCTGAATTGGTGCAAACCGGTAACAACCCACCACTGATCTGTGTATACAGCCAAGTTGGTGTAGTAGTTAAGACACTGAAAATGTTTGAATTTTATTCTTGCCTCAGACACAAAAGCTAGCTGGGTGATCTCAGCCTGAATTATAAGATTGTTGATCCCAAGATTTCAAAACTCTACTTAGTTCCTTCCTAATAATAATAAGCATCTTTTATAATATTTCTAAAATTCTGTAGATAGGAAGAAACTCAAAGAGAATATATGCATAAGATATATCCAACAGCCCACAAAAAGAGAGTTAAATGCCATTTCTCTTTTCTTATGTAATCTTGTAAGCATTCCTTAGTTTCTTCTGAAAGAAAAGCCCACTTTCTTGGACCTTATTTTTGCTTTTTGCAAAACCCACATCCTATTTCTTAGAGGAAAGAAGCCCTTACATTATGTGAGGTCATGAACCTTGATTTCCATTTTAGAAGATGGAGAATACAAGAAATGGCAGCAGTAGTACTTTATTGTCTCCTTTAAAAAAAAGGAATAGGAAAGGAAAACACTTCTATTCTCAAAAATACCTCCAGTATATATCTTTCCAGTTCTATTTGGCCTTTCAGGAAGTAGGGCTACTGACACAGGGATACAAATTTGTTCTAAAGTCCAACATATGGCAGAGAAGCCACATTTTTTTCACTTACCATAGTTTATGTAGTCATTTGGTGAGATGGGTGGCATAGAAATGTAATGGATGGGTGGGTGGGTGGGTGGGTGGGTGGAAGGAAATGTAACTTAGTTCTCTTTTTAATACTTTTGCATATATCTTATGCCTATCAGCAAATTCTCTTTGAGTTTCTGCCTACATTCCAGAATTCAAGAAGAATTAGAACTGATGGCAATGGTAAATAATTGGCTTCGTTTCCAGATTATGATTAAAATGTGGAAACCTGGTTAGGGCAGTCTACATTAACTTTTCCTCTTTAACATGATTGCTAAGAATTATGATAAACTCTACAATTATAACTATAGTTATGGCTCCATCTGAATCACCTTTCATTACTCACGTGAACAGTGCCATCTGGTGACTTAATATGAACTTGCAGTTTTGAAAAAAATCCAAGACACCCTAATCTTACCAATTTATTGGGCTGTATGAACCATTGAGAAGCGCTCTTTACAAAGCAGCCAAATACTCCGATCCTTTACTCAAAATGCCAAGGCACTGTCCCTCACCAACGCTGTTTTAAGTATTTCCACATGTATGTGCGTACTCGGACAACACTTTGGCTAGGACGACACTCAAAGTGCTTTATCAACAATAGCAATAGAAATGTTGTTGATGAAGATCTCAAAGTAGCAACAGCAAGCTCTGCCATTGTTGTATGACTTGCTCAACAACTGAGACTGGCTGACTTGCCAATGTGAGGGGCAAATTCTAATTTACAAAAAGAAATAGCTATCTGTTGCTGACTCAGTTTGATGTGCCTAACGTTCTTTAGCCTATCATTCAAGTTTTCAGCTCAGCATGGTGTTACATTAAAAATATCCAAGCTTGCAATATAAATTCTTATCTGTTACAGATCAATGCATACTTAGCAACCTGTCTTCCTCAACCATATAAATTGGGCAGGCATATTTTCAGCAGAAGCAGAAGGAAGCATGCAGAGACTTTTTTCCCCCTCCAGATTATAGAAAAGCAATTATTTACAAAGCCTAAGTTAATAGAAAGCCTACAAACCTTTGTTTAATATAAACATACCTAAAGAGATTTAATTTCACATAAATGTGGAAACATTCAGACTGAAATCAAGTTTGTTTCTTTTAAAAGCAAGACTGCCTGTAGAAAAAATCTTCTCCCCAAAATACACCAATGAATTTTTCTACTTCAATTATCAGAAAATACAAGAGAAATGTTGTTTCCCAGGCATTCTTCTATATGGAGCAAAGTCAGGGGATTTTAGAGTAGGATTTGATACCTGCGGAGGTTCATAGATGGCAGAAACCTCAGCTCGAATACCCAGAGGAATGTCTTTATGTTCTGTGTACCTCCCATATAGATATCCAAAATGTTGATTTCCTGTTTTTCTCCAGAAGTCCAAGAAACGATCTGCAATTGTATGGTTCTCAAACATGATATTATCCACATGTCTATATTTCTGCCATTTGAGAAAAAATATATAAAGCCATAATCAAAAACTTGCCCTTATCAGACTCAGTAGAGTTTAATATAGTCACAAAACTGTGGATATTAGCCTGCTGTGTCTTTTTTTTTAACTCAGCTTGCTTCATTTGGAGTTACGGTAAGCCAAAATTATTTTTATGAACAGCATACTATTTGATCATTCCCACTTGGCTGCTTCTGCTAATAGAAGTAGCCGAACAATGACAGCTCTATCCACGAAGAAAAAACTTCAGCTTCTTTCTCTTTTTTTATGATGTGTTAGCTAGGGAGGTTCACAAATTGCAGAAACCTCAGCTTGGATTCTCAGAAGATATCTTTATATTCTGCATACTTCACATATAAATATCCAGAATTTCTCTTTCTACTTCTCTCTAGAAGTCCTGCTAGTCAACTATATAATTCTCAAAGATATTACTTACAAATTTGTGAGCCATAGTTCTACAATATTAAAGAATTTAGTTTACTGTGATATTTGAATGTGGCCAATTATTTCTTACACATTCATAGATCTTCACTTTTCCCAATATTTTTGGATCCATAGACACATTTTGTATTTTGAGTTATTGCTTTATGCAAGATAGCATAATGACTGACATACACCTTAAATGGCCTGCAAAATTCACTGTTGTAATAAAACATTTATTGAATACAAAGAGACATCATTGAGACCCAACAAAAACAAGATGTGGTTGTAACAATCCTTTATCCTGCAGCAATCCTTATTCAACTGGAGTGAGAGCACAACTTTTGAATACCACAGTTTTCTTGCATAGTGAATTGTCAGAATGCGCCTCTAATTTATACCAGTAGTAGGAGTAAATTTCCAGACATTCAATTCTAACTTTCTGTATGGAATCCCAATCATGGACTATGGGCACTTTGACATAACAATTAAAAAAAAAACACCTATCCACATGTCAATGTTCTACTTTCAGTCACAATCCTAGGCAGTTCCTAGTACTTTACACTTGTGGGATGATCCCAGCTTACAGGTTTTCTTTTTTGTTGATCTTGATGGCTTACTACAGTGATGGTGAACCTATGGCACGCATGCCAGAAGTGGCATGCAGAGCCATTTCTCCGAGCACGTGAGCTGTCGCCTGTTGCTCTTCTGGGTTCTGGCGCACCGGCCATTTGGTCTTCGCGTGCACATGCACACCAGAAACCAGAAGACCAGTGGTCAGTGCACATGCGCATCCTGGAAACCGGAAGATCATCTTCCCGGTGCGCGCATGCACACCAGGCAGATACCCTTCTCGTTTCGGGTTCTCCCACACACATGAATGCGAGCTGGTTGCCGCACCTGAACCCAGAAGAGCAATGGGCAAAAGCTCATGTGCCCAGACACAGAGAAGGGATCCCAGAGGTTGCTTCGTAGGGGAGAAGAGCTGTCAGCCAGGACGGGTGGGCTGGGGCTTCCCTACCTCCTCACCTGAGCAGGCTTCCTGCATGACCCCAGCCCACGGCAATGATGCGCATTCGTGGTCCGGAGCCCCTGGCCGGCTTGGGCACCCCAAAAGAGCAGCAGCAGTGGTAGCAGCCCTCGCAGCCGCTCCTCCTCCTCCAGCATCCCGGCCGGAAGCAGTAGTGCAAGAACCACCACCACCCCCTTGCCTGGCAGCAGCAGGAACAGCACACAGAATAGCCGGTCGGGGGGCAAGAGAGTGGCGCAGTTCTCGCGCTGCCGCTTCCACCCAGGATGCTGGAGGAGGAGGAGCGGCTGCGAGGGCCAGCCGGGGCATCGAAGCTGCGCAAGAGTTAAGTCTGTGTGGGAGGAATGTCTGTCCAGCGCTGGGGTAAGTGTTGTGACTCCAGCCCCCGAACCTGGCCCCATGCCCGGAAGTGACTTGGAGCCGGGCCTGCTGCCAGAAAGTGACTTGGACAGTGAGGGGGAAGGGCCATCAGGACTTACCTCGGGAGCACCGGCTTCCCTGGCTCAGCTCCAGGAGCCAGAAGCAGGCCAGGTGGAAGAAATAATGAGGCCTAGGAAGTGCTGAGTCATGGAGCCACACCCCACAGGATATAAAAGGCAGCGAGAGCTGGTGTGTCTCTTTGTAACAGGCAAATCCACTGATTGACTAGAGCTGAAGTTTGTGACTCACCAGCGTCGTGGAAAATAACGAGGGCTCTTGGCAGATGCTGGCTCTTTTGCCGCCAGAGCTGATAGTGCCAGCTAATTAAGCCATCATTCGGATGGAGGCGGAGAAGGACAGAACAGTAAGAGGCTCGCCAGCCAGGAAGCAATCACGCTCCCTTTGCAGAAGTGGCGGGTGTGTGTGTATGATGCACTGGCTTGTTATTGCTATAGGGTCCTGAAAATACTACAAAAGTTATTAAACAAGTACCTATAGAAAACTCAAGCCTGCCTTTGGCTTATCTAGCACTGCAGGAAAACAGTGAATAGGCAGTATGGTGGCCCAGCTTAATGCATCTCCTTCAGCACCATCAACAATTAAACCTCATAGTATCTTTTTTTCTGTATCTATCCCCTAGAGTTTTGGGGTATCTTTTTTATACTACCCCTTCTACAGCTACAGCTGCTCAAAATCCACTGCTATTATATAATTGAAATTTATGATGGTGTTCACTCATTTAACAGAATAAGAGTTGGAATTTAAAACTGCTGTGATTTCTCAAAGATATGGCAGATTTTCTCAAAACAGTGTTCAAACTCTCCTGGCAATTCCTTCCCAACATGAACATCATAGGCAAGAACTTTCTCCATTGCCTTGAAAAGCTAGCTTTTATTATGGGTAATACTCATCTTACCTGCCTGTTGAGTGTGATAGCA